>NC_143178.1:14855984-15159015 GCF_047325235.1 Durio zibethinus
TCTTACTCATTAATTTTTGAAATATCAATAAATTAGTATTATTTTATTTCAAATAGGCTTATTTGAATTGAAGCAATTGTTTTATTACTAAACAAAAGGTCATAATAATTTGAAATAGTTAATTATTCAAATAATCATGATTATTTCAACTTGTTTGGTAAATATATTTATTTTTTAAATCTTTTACTTATTAATTATCAAAATATTAATAAATTAATATTATTTTAATTAGAATAATCTTATATGAATAGAAACAATTGTTTTATTACAAACTAGAAAGTCATACCAATTTGAAATAAATAATTATTTAAATAGTCATAACTATTTGAACTTATTTGATAAACAGATTTATTTTTTTGAATCTTTTACTTACTAATTGTCCTAATATTAATACATTTATATTATTTTATTTGAAATAAGCTTGTATGAACAGAAAAATTATTTTATGATAAAACAAAAGGTTATAGCAATTTCAAATAAATAATTGCTCAAATAGTATAATTATTTAAACTTATTCGGTAAACAGATTTTTTTTTTAAATCTCTTAATTATTAATTTTTAAAATATTAATAAATTGGTATTATTTTATTTCAAATAAACTTATAAGAACTTAAACAATTCTTTTATGACAAAACAAAAGGTCACAATGATTTGAAGTATATAATTATTTAAATAATCATGACTATTTGATCTAGTTTGGCAAATATATTTATTTTAAAAGTTTTTACTTGTTAATTGTCAAAATCTTAATAAATTAGTATTATTTTAATCCAAATAAGCTTAAATAGTATTGTTCATATAGTCTTAAATATTTGTACTGGTTTGATAAACAAATTTATTTTTAATTCTCTTAGTTATTAATTTTTAGAATATTATTAGATTAGTATTATTTTATCCCAAATATGCTTATATGAATAGAACTAATTGTTTTATGATAGAACAAAAGGTTATAAAAATTTGAAGTATACAATTGTTCAAATAGTCATAACTATTTAAACTGGTTCAGTAAACATATTTATTTTTTAAATCTCTTACTTATTAATTTTTGAAAGATTAATAAGTTAGTATTATTGTATTTCAAATAAGCTTAAATGATCAAAACATTTGTTATTTCACCAAACAAAAGGTAATAATGATTTGAAATAGATAATTATTGAAATGGCCATAATTATTTGAAATGATTAGGTAAACAGATTCACTTTTTAAATCACTTACTTATTAATTTTTAGAATATTAATATATTTGTATTATTTTATTTCAAATAAGCTTGTATTAACTTAAACAATTGTTTTATAACAAAAAAAAAAGTCATAATGATTTTAAATAGATAGTTATTCAAATAGTAATAACTTTTTGATCTTGTTCAGTAAATAAATTTATTTTTTAAAATTTTTTCTTATTAATTTTTTGAATGTTAATAAATTAGTGTTAATTTATTCCAAACAAGCTTGTATGAACTAAAACAATTGTTTTATGACTAAACAAAAGGTCAGAACAATTTGAAATAAATAATTCTTTGAATTGTCTTAACCATATGAACAAATTTGGAAGACAAATTTATTTTTTAAATCTTTTACTTATTAATTTTTGAAATATTATTAAATTTGTATTAAATTTCTATTTTTTAAATATTATTATTCCAAAGAAACTTATTTGAGTTGAAATAATTGTTTTATGACAAAACAAAAGGTCATAACAATTTGAAATAGATAATTGTTCACATTATCTTAACTGTTTGAATTGGTTCGAGAAACAGATTTATTTTTTAAATCTCTTATGAATTTTTAGAATCTTATTAAATTAGTATTATTTTATTTCGAATAAACTTGCATGAACATAAATAATTGATTTATGTTAGAAGAAAAGGTTATAACAATTTGAAATAGATAATTGTTCAAATAATCATAATTATTTAAATTGGTTTAGTAAACAAGTTTATTTTTTAAATTTTTTACTAATTCTTGAAATATTAATAAATTAGTATTATTTTATTTCAAATAAGCTTGTATGTTGAGAAACAATTGTTTTATGACGAAATGAAAGGTAATAATGATTTGAAATATATAATTATTCAAATGGCCATAATTATTTGAACTGATTAGGCAAATTGATTTATTTTTTAAATCTCTTGCTTATTAATTTTTGAAAATTAATAAAGTAGTATTATTTTATTTTGGATAAGCTTTTATGAACTGAAATAATTGTTTTATGACAAAACAAAAGTTCATAATGATTTTAAATAGATAATTGTTCAAATAATCATAACTATTTGAACTTGTATGGTAAACATATTTATTTTTTCAAATCTCTTGCTTATTAATTTTTTGAATGTTAATAAATTAGTATTATTTTATTTTGAATAATTTTGTATGAAATGAAACAATTATTTTATGACAAAATAAAATCTTACAACGATTTGACATAGATAATTATTCTAATACTCTTAACCATTTGAACTAATTTAGCAAACATATTTATTTTTTAAATCTCTTACTAATTTTTGAAATATTATTAAATTAATATTATTTTAATCTGAATAAGCTTTATATGATCATAAATAATTTTTTTATGACAAAACAAAGATCATAGCGATTTGAGATTGATGTTTGTTCAAATGGTCGTAACTATTTGAACTGGTTTGAAAAACAACTTTAATTTTTAAATCACTTGCTTACTAATTTTTGAAATATTAATAAATTAGTATTATTTTATTTTGGATAAATTTTTATAAACTGAAACAATTGTTTTATGACAAAACAAAATGTCATAATGATTTTAAATAGATAATTGTTCAAATAGTCATATCTATTTGAGCTTATTTGGTAAACTTATTTATTTTTTTAAAGCTTTTGCTTATTAATTTTTTGATTGTTAATAAATTAGAATTATTTTATTTCGAATAGGCTTGTATGATCTAAACTAATTATTTTATGACTAAACAAAAGGTCAAAATAATTTGAAATAGATAATTGTTCTAATAGTCTTAACTATTTGAATTGGTTTGGCAAAATATATTTATTTTTTATTATTAAATTAGTATTATCTTAATCTGAATAAGCTCATATGAAAAAAAATAATTGTTCTATGATAAAATAAATATCATAACGATTTGAAACAGACAATTGTTCAAATAGTCATAACTATTTGATTTGGTTCGGTAAATAGATTTAGTTTTTAAATCTCTTATTAATTTTCAAAGTATTAATAAATTAGTATTATTTTATTCTAAATAGTTTTTTATGAACAAAAACAATTGTTTTACATTAAAACAAAAGGTCATAATGATTTGAAATAGATAATTATTCAAATGGACTAACTATTTGAACTTGTTTGGTAAACATATTTTATTTTTTTAAATCTCCTACATATTAATTTTTAGAATATTAATAAATTAGTATTATTTTATTGCAAATAAACTTGAATGAATAGAAACAATTGTTTGATCACAAAACAAAACATCATAACTATTTGAAATAAATAATTATTTAAACAATCATAACTATTAGTGCTTGCTCAGTAAATAGATTTATTTCTTAAATCTTTTACTTATTAATTTATTGAATATTAATAAATTAGTATTATTTTATTTTGAATAAACTTGTATGAACAAAAACAATTGGTTTATGACAAAGCAAAAGGTTATAACTATTTAAAATAGATAATTGTTCAAATCGTCAAAACTATTTGAATGTGTTCAGAAAATAGATTTACTTTTTAAAATTTCTACTTATTAATTTTTGGAATATTTATAAATCTATATTATTTTATTCTAAATAAGCTTGTATGAATAGAAACAATTGTTTTATAAAAAAACAAAAGTTCACAATGATTTGAAGTAGATAATTATTCAAATAGTCATGACTATTTGAACTTATTTAGTAAACATATTTTTAAAAATCTTTTACTTATTAATTGTCAAAATATTAATAAGTTAATATTATTTTAATTCGAATAAGCTTGTGTGGACAAAAACAATTGTTTTATGACAAAACAAAAAAGTCATAAGAATTTGAAATAAATAATTGTTCAAATAGTCATAATGATTTGAACTTGTTTGATAAACAGATTTATTTTACTTATTAATTATCTCAATATTAATAACTTTGTATTATTTTTTTCAAATAAGCTTATATAAACAAAAAAAAATCATTTTATGACAACCCAAAAGGTTAGAGTGATTTTGAATCAATAATTGCTCAAATGGTCATAATTATTTAAACTTGTTTGATAAATAGATTCATTTTTAAAATCTCTTAATTATTAATTTTTGGAATATTAGTAACATAGTATTATATAATTATTAAACTAGTTCGGTAAATAGATTCATTTTTAAAATCTCTTAATTATTAATTTTTGAAATATTAATAACATAGTATTATTTTATTTCAAATAACATTATATGAACTGAAATAATTTTTTTATGACAAAACAAAAGGTCATAATGATTTGAAATAGATAATTATTCAAATAGTCATGACAATTTGATCTAGTTCGGTAAACATATTTGTTTTTAAAATTTTTAGTTATTAATTGTCAAAGTATTAATAAATTAGTATTGTATTAATCTGAACAAGCTTGTATGAACAAAACTATTATTTTATAATAGAACAAAAAGTCATAATGATTTGAAATAAATAATTACTTAAATATTCGAAACTATTTGAACTGGTTTGATAAAAAGATTTATTTTTTAAATCTCTTATTAATGTTTGAAATATTAATATATTAGTATTATTTTATTCTAAACAAACTTATATGAACAAAAACATTTATTTTATGACAACAAATGGTCATAACAATTTGAAATAGATAATTATTCAAATAGTCATAATTATTTGAATTGGTTTGGCAAACAAAATTACTTTTTAAAACTCTCACTGATTAATTTTTTGAAATATTAATAATTTTATTTTATTTTATTTTGAATAAGTTAGTAAGAATTGAAAAAATTATTTTTCGACAAAACAAAAGGTTATAACGATTTCAAATAAAGAATTGTTCATATAGCCTTAACTATTTAAACTAGTTTGGCAAATAAATTTATTTTGTAAATCTCTTAGTTATTAATTTTTAGAATATTATTACACTAGTATTATTTTATTTCAAATAAGCTAGTATGAATAGAAACAATTGTTTTATGTCAGAACAAAAGGTTATAACAATTTGAAATATATAATATTCAAATAGTCATAACTATTTGAACTGGTTCGATAAATAGATTTATTTTTTTAAATCTCTTAGTTATTAATTTTTGAAATATTAATAAATTAGTATTATTTTATTTCGAATACGCTTGTGTGATGAAAAACAATTTTTTTATGACAAAAAAAAGTTAATAATAATTTGAAATAGATAATTGTTTAAATGACCATAATTATTTGAACTAATTCGATAAACTGATTTATGTTTTAAATCTCTAACTTATCAATTTTGTAATATTAATAAAGTAATATTATTTTATTTCAGACAAGCTTTTATGAACTAAAACAATTATTATATGAAAAACTAACTAGTTATAATGATTATAACTAGATAGTTGTTCAATTAGTCAAAAATATTTGAACTCGTTTGGTAAATAAATTTGTTTTTTAATTTCTTACTTATTAATTTTTTAAATGTTAATAAATTAGTATTATTTTATTTCGAATAAGCATGCATGAGCTGAAGTAATTATTTTATGACTAATCAAAACCTTAGAACAAGTTGAAATAGGTAATTATTCTAATAGTCTTAACTATTTAAATTGGTTTGGCAAACACATTTATTTTTTAAATCCTTACTTATTAATGTTTAGAATATTATTAATTTAGCAATATTTTACTTTGAATAAGCTTGTATGAATAGAAATAAATGTTTTAGGATAGAACAAAGATCATAATGATTTGAGATAGATAATTATTCAAATAGTCATAATTATCTGAATTGGTTCGGTAAAGAGATTTAGTTTTTAAATCTCTTATTAATGTTCAAAATAGTAATGAATTAGTAATATTTTTTGAATAATTTTGTATGATAGAAACAATTATTTTATGACAAAAAAATGTCATAACAATTTAAAATAGATTATAGTTTAAATGGACATGACTATTTGAACTTGTTCGGTAAATGGATTAATTTTTTAAGTTTTCAACCTATTAATTTTTAGAATATTAATAAATTAGTATTATTTTATTTTGAGCAAACTTGTATGAATAGAAGCAATTGTTTTATGATAAAATAAATGATTATAATGATTTGAAATAAAGAATTGTTCAAATAGTCATAACTATTTAAACTCACTCGGTAAATGGATTTATTTTAAATCCTTTTACTTATTAATTTTGGAATATTAATAAATTAGTATTATTTTATTCCAAATAAGGTTTTTTGAATAGAAACAATTGGTTTATGAAATACAAATAGTCATAACTATTTGAATGTGTTCAAAAAATATATTTATTTTTAAAATTTTTACTTATTAATTTTTGGGACATTAATAAATTTATATTATTTTATTTGAAATAAGCTTGCATTAGTAGAACCAATTGTTTTATGACAAAACAGAATGTCATAATGTTTTGAAATAGATAATTGTTTAGATAATTATAACTATTTGAACTTATTCGGTATATAGATTTATTTTTCTAATTCTCTTACTCTTTAATTTTTGGACTATTAATAAATTAGTATTATTATTTTTAAATAAGCTTACATGAATTGAAATAATTTTTTTATTACAAAACAAAAAGTCACAATGATTTGAAGTAGATAATTACTCAAATAGTCATGACTATTTGAACTTATTCAATAAACAGATTTTTTTAAAATCTTTTGCTTATTAATTGTCAAAATATTAATAAATTAATATTATTTTAATTTGAATAACCTCGTGTGGACAAAAATGTTTTATGACAAAACAAAAAAGTCATAAGATTTGAAATAAATAATTGTGCAAATAGTTATAATGATTTAAACTTGTTTGGTAAATAGATTTATTTTTTAAATCTTTTACCTATTAATTGCCTTAATATTAATAAATTTGTATTATTTTATTTGAAAAAAACTTGTATGAACTGAAAAAATCATTTTATGACAAACCAAAAAGTTGTAGGGATTCCAAATCGATAATTGTTCAATTGGTCATAATTATTTAAACTTGTTTGGTAAATAGATTCAGTTATTAAATCTCTTAATTATTAATTTTTGGAATATTAACAACATATATTATTTTATTTCAAATAACTTTATATGAACTAAAATAATTTTTTTTTGACAAAACAAAATTTAATAACAATTTGAAAGAGATAATTTTTTAAATAGTAATGACTAGTTAATCTAGTTTGGTAAACATATTTATTTTTAAAATTTTTTACTTATTAATTATCAAAATATTAATAAATTAGTAATTTATTAATCTAAATAAGCTTGTATGAGCAGAAACTATTATTTTATAACAAAACAAAAAGTCATAACAATTTGAAATAAATAATTGTTTAAATATTCATAACTATTTAAATTGGTTTGATAAATAAATTTATTTTTTAAATCTCTTATTAATTATCGAAATAGTAATAGACTAGTATTATTTTATTCGACACAAACTTATATGAACAAAACATTTGTTTTATGACAAAACAAAAGGTCATAATGATTTGAAATAGATTAATGTTTAAATAGTCATAATTATTTGAACTGGTTCGACAAACATAATTACTTTTTAGATCTCTTACTAATTTATTTTTGAAATAACAATAAATTTTTTTATTTTATTTTGAATAAGTTAGTAAGAACTAAAAAAATTGTTTTACGACAATACAAAAGGTCATAATGATTTGAGTTAAAGAATTGCTCATATAGCCTTAACTATTTGAACTAGCTCAGCAAATAAATTTATTTTTTAAATCTCTTAGTTATTAATTTTTAAAATATTGTTACATTAGTTTTATTTTATTCCAAATAAGCTTGTATGAATAGAATTAATTGTTTTATGATAGAACAAAAGGTTATAACAATTTGAAATATATAATAGTTCAAATAGTCATAACTATTTGAACTGGTTTGATAAATCTCCTACTTATTAATTTTTAAAATATTAATAAATTACTATTATTTTATTTCAAATAGGCTAATATGATGAAGAACAATTATTTTATGACAAAAAAAGGTTCATAATGATTTGAATAGATAATTGTTTAAATGGCTATAACTGTTTGAACTAATTCAATAAACTGATTTATGTTTTAAATCTCTAACTTATCAATTTTTATAATATTAATAAAGTAATATTAGTTTATTTCGGATAAGCTTGTATTACTTTATTATGAACTAAAATAATCGTTTGAGGATAAAATAAAAGTTTATAACAATTTTAAATAGATAATTGTTCAAATAGTCAAAACTATTTAAGCTTGTTCGGTAAACAATTTTTTTTCTAATTTCCTACTTATTAATTTTCTAAATGTTAATAAATTGGTATTATTTTATTTTGAATGAGCATGTATGAGCTAAAGCAATTATTTTATGACTAAACAAAAGGTTAGAATGATTTGAAATAGATAATTATTCTAATAATCATAACTATTTAAACTGGTTCGACAAACACATTTATTTTTAAATCATTACTTATTAATGTTTAGAATATTATTAATTTAGTAATATTTTACTCTGAATAAGCTTGTTAAATAGAAATAAATGATTTAGGACAAAACAAATATCATAACAATTAGAGATAGATAATTGTTTAAATAGTCACAACTATTTAAACTGCTTCAGTAAAGAGATTTAGTTTTTAAATCTCTTATTAATTTTTTAAATAGTAATAAATTAGTATTATTTTATTCTTAATAATTTGGTATGAATAGAAACAATTGTTTTACAATGAAACAAATTTCATAATGATTGGAAATAGATAATAATTCAAATATACATGACTATTTGAACTTGTTCGATAAACTGATTAATTTTTTAAGTTTTCAACTTATTAATTTTTAGAATATTAATAAATTAGTATTATTTTATTTTAAATAAACTTGTATGAATAGAAACAATTATTTTATGACAAAACAAAATATCTTAAAGATTTAAAAATAAATAATTATTCAAATAGTCATAACTATTTAAACTCACTTGGTAAACAGATTTATTTTTTAAATCTTTTACTTATTAATTTTGAAATACTAATAAATTAGTATTATTTTATTTCAAACAAAGTTTTTTGAACAGAAATGATTGGCTTATGACAAAACAAATGGTTATAACGATTTGAAATAGATAATTGTTCAAATAGTCATAACTATTTGAACATGTTTAAAAAATAGATTTATTTTTTAAATTTTTACTTATTAATTTTTGGAACATTAATAAATTTATATTATTTTGTTTGAAATAAGCTTGAATGAACAAAACAAATTGTTTTACAATGAAACAAAAGGTTGTAATGTTTTGAAATAGACAATTGTTAGGATTATCATAACTATTTGAACTTGTTCGGTAAACATATTTATTTTTTTAATTCTCTTACTCTTTAATTTTTGGAATATTAATAAATTAGTATTATTTTATTTCAAATAAGTTACATGAATTGAAACAATTGTTTTACTACAAAAAAAAAGGTTATAATGATTTGAAGTAGATAATTATTCAAATAGTCATGATTATTTGAACTTGTTCGATAAACATATATTTTTTAAATCTTTTACTTATTAATTGTTAAAATAATAAATTAATATTATTTTAATCTGAATAAGCTTATATGGATAGAAACAATTGTTTTATGACAAAGCAAAAAAGTCATAAGAATTTGAAATAAATAATTGTTGAAATAGTCATAACAATTTGAACTTGCTTGGTAAACGGATTTATTTTTTAAATATTTTTCTTATTAATTGTCTTAATGTTAATAAATTTGTATTATTTTTTTTTAAATAAGCTTGTTTGAACAAAAAAAATCATTTTATGACAAACCAAAAGGTTATAGCGATTCTAAATCGATAATTGTTCAAATGGTCATAATTATTTAAACTTGTTTGGTAAAAAAATTCATTTTTTAAATCACTTAATTATTAATTTTTAGAATATTAGTAACATAGTATTATTTTATTTCGAATAACCTTATATGAACTGAAATAATTTTTTATGACAAAACAAAAGGTCATTTGAAATAGATAATTATTCAAATAATCATGATTATTTGATCTAGTTCAGTAAACATATTTATTTTAAAATTTTTTACTTATTAATTGTCAAAATATTAAAAATTAGTATTATTTTAATCTAAATAAGCTTTTATTAATAGAAACTACTATTTTATAATAGAATAAAAAGTCATAATGATTTGAAATAAATAATTGCTTAAATATTCATAACTATTTGAACTAGTTTGATAAATAAATTTATTTTTTAAATCTCTTATTAATTTTTTAAATATTAATAGATTAGTTTTTTTTTTATTCCAAACGGACTTATATGAGCAAAAATATTTGTTTTATGACAAAACAAAAGGTCATAATGATTTAAAATTGATAATTGTTCAAATAGTCATAATTATTTGAATTGGTTAGGTAAATGGAATAATCTCTTACTTACTAATTTTTGAATTATTAATAAATTCATTTTATTTTATTCTGAATAAGCTAGTATAAATTGAGAAAATTATTTTATGACGAGACAAAAGGTCATAACAATTTGAATTAGTTAATTGTTCATATAATCTTAACTTTTTGAACTGGTTCAACAAACAATTTTTTTTAAATCTCTTAGTTATTAATTTTTAGAATATTATTAGATTAGTATTATTTTATTTCGAATAAGCTTGTATGAATAGAAATAATTGTTTTATTGCATAACATAAGGTTATAACGGTTTGAAGTATACAATTGTTTAAATAGCCATAACAGTCATAACTATTTGAATTGGTTCGATAAACACATTTATTTTTTAAATATCTCACTTATTAATTTTTGAAAGATTAATAAATTGGTATTATTTTATTTTGAATAAGCTTGTATGATAAAAAAACAATTGTTATATGACCAAAAAAAAAGTGATAACAATTTGAAATAGATAATTGTTGAAATAGCTATAATAATTTGAGCTGATTTAGCAAATAGATTCACTTTTAAAGTCGCTTATTAATTTTTGAAATATTAATAAATTAAAATTATTTTATTTTGAATCAGCTTGTATGAACTGAAACAATTGTTTTATGACAAAACAAAATGTCATAACAATTTTAAATAGACAACTGTTCAAATAGTCGTAACCATCTGAATTTGTTTGGTAAACAATTTTTTTAAAAACTCTTGCTTGTTAATTTTTTTTTTTTTGGATAAGCTTTTATGAATTGAAACAATTTTTTTATGTCAAAACAAAAAGGTCATAATGTTTTTACATAAATAATTGTTCAAATAGTCATAACTATTTAAACTTATTCAATAAACAAATTTATTTTTTCAAATCTTTTGCTTATTAATTTTCCAAATGTTCATAAATTTGGATTATTTTATTTTGAATAAGCTTGTAAGACATGAAACAAATATTTTATGACTAAACAAAAGGTTTGAAAGATTTGAAATAGATAATTATTCTAATAGTTTTAACTATTTGAACTGGTTCAGCAAATACGTTTATTTTTTAAATCTCTTATTAATTTTTGGAATATTATTAAATTAGTATTATTTTTTATCAAATAAGCTTCTATGATTAGAAACAATTGTTTTATGACAAAACAAAGACTTTAACAATTTGAGATTGATAATTGTTCAAATAGTCATAACTATTGAACTGGTTCAGTAAATAGATTTTATTGTTTAAATCTATTACCTATTAATTTTTGAAATATTAATCAATTACTCTTATTTTATTTCGAATAAGATTGTGTGATCAAAATCAATTATTTTATGGTAAAATAAAAGATCATAATGATTTGAAATAGATAATCATTCAGTTGGCCATAATTATTTTAACTGATTTGGTAAACAAATTTATTTTTAAAATTTTTTACATATTAATTTATGAAATATTAATAAATTAGTATTATTTTATTCTATCTAAGCTTGTATTAACTAAAACAGTTGTTTTATGACAACTTAAATGGTTATAATGATTTTAAATAGACAATTGTTTATTTGAACTTGTTTGGTAAATAGATTTATTTTTAAAATCTATTTCTTATTAATTTTTTGAATGTTAATAAATTAGTATTAGTTTATTCTGAATAAGCTTGTATGAATTGAAACAATTGTTTTATGACTAAACAAAGGGTCAAAACAATTTAAAGTATATAATTATTCTAACAGTCTCAACCATTTGAAGTGATTTGGTAAACAAATTTATTTTTTAAATCTCTTACTTATTAGTTTTTGAAATATTATGAAATCAGTATTATTTTAATTTGAATAAGCTTGTACAAACAAAAAAATTTGTTTTACGACAAAAGAAAAGGTCATAACGATTTGAAATAGATAATCATTCATATAATCTTAACTATTTGAATTGGTTTGGCAATTAAATTTATTTTTTAATTTTCTTGGTTATTAAGTTTTGAAATATTATTAAATTTGCATTATTTTATTTCGAATAAAATAGTATAAATAAAACCGATGGTTTGATGATAGAATAAAAAGGTTATAATGATTTGAAATAGATAATTATTCAAATAGTTAAAACTATTTGAAATGTTTTGGCAAGCATATTTACTTTTTAAATCGATTACTGATTAATTTTCTAAATATTAATAAATTAGTATTATTTTATTTCAAACAAACTTATATTAACAAAAATAATTATTTTATGAAAAAACAAAAAGTAATAACAATTTGAAATAGATAATTGTTTAAATCATTATAATTATTTGAATTGGTCTCATAAATAGAATTATTTTCTAAATCTCTTACTTATAAATTTTTGAAATATTAATAAATTAATTTTGATCTATTCCATATAAGCTTGTATGAGCTGAAACAATTGTTTTATGACAAAACAAAATGTTAAAACAATTTGAAATAAATAATTGATCATATAGTCTTAACTGTTTGAATTGGTTCAGCAAACGAATTTGTTTTTTAAATGTCATAGTTATTAGTTTTCATAATATTACTAAATTATTATTTTTTATTCTGACTAAGCTTGTATGAATAGAAGTAAATATTTTATGATAGAACAAAGGTTATAACAATTTGAAATAGATAATTATTCAAATGGTCATAACTATTTGAATTGGTTCAACAAATAGATTTCTTTCCCAAATATCTTATTATTTCTTGAAATATTATTAAATTAGTATTATTTTATTTAGAAAAAGTTGGTATGTTGGTAAACGGATTTATTTCTTAAATGTTGTGGTTATTAATTTTCATAATATTACTAAATTATTATTATTTTATTCTGACTAAGCTTGTATGAATAGAAACAATTATTTTATGACAGAACAAAGGTTATAACAATTTGAAATAGATAATTGTTCAAATAGTCATAATTATTTGAACTAGCTCAACAAACAAATTTTTTTTTAAATCTCTTATTAATTCTTGAAATATTAATAAATTAGTATTATTTTATTTAGAAAAATCTTGTATGTTGAAAAACAATTATTTTATGACAAAACAAAAGGTAATAACAATTTAAAATAGATAGTTGTTTAAACAGCCATAATTATTTGAACGGATTCGATAAACTGATTTATTTTGTAAATTTCTTGCTTATTAATTTTTGAAACATTAACAAAGTAGTATTATTTTACATTGGATAAGCTTTTATGAACTAAAACAATTGTTTTATGACAAAACAAATGGTCATAATGATTTTCAATAGATAATTATTGAAATAGTCATAACTATTTGAACTTGTTCGATAAATAGATTTATTTTTTTCAAATCTCATACTTATTAATTTTTTGAATGTCAATAAGTTAGCATTATTTTATTCTGAATAAGCTTGTATGAATTGAAATAATTATTGTGTGACTAAATAAAAAGTCAAAATGATTTGAAATAGATAATTATTCTAATAGTCTTAACTATTTGAACTAGTTTGGCAAACAGATTTATTTTTTTAAATATCTTATTAATTTTTAGAATATTATTAAATTACTATTATTTTTATTTGAATAAGCTTGTATGATCAAAAACAATTATGTTATGAGAAAACAAAGATCATAATGATTTGAGATTGATATTTGTTCAAATAGTCATAACTATTTGAAGTGGTTCAGAAAACAACTTTAGTTTTTAAATCTCTTGCTTATTAATTTTTGAAATATTAATAAAGTAGTATTATTTTTTTTGATAAGTTTTTATAAACTGAAACAATTGTTTTATGACAAAACAAAAGGTCATAACAACTTTAAATAGATAATTGTTCAAATACTCAAATCTATTTCAACTTGTTTGGTAAATAGATTTATTTTTTAAAATCTCTTGCTCATTAATTTTTTGAATGTTTATAAATTAGTATTATTTTATTATAAATAAGCTTGTATGAACAAAAATAATTGTTTTATGACTAAACAAAAGGTTAAAACGATTTGAAATAGGTAATTGTTCTAATAGTCTTCACTATTTAAACCGGTTCGGTAAAGATATTTATTTTTTAAATCTCTTACTAATTTTTGGAATATTATAAAATTAGTATTATTTTAATCTGAATGAGCTTGTATGAAAATAAACAATTGTTTTATGACAAAATAAAGATTATAAAGATTTGAGATAAATAATTGTTTAAATAGTCATAAATATTTGAACTACTTTAGTAAATATATTTTCTTTTTAAATCTCTTATTAATTATCAAAATATTAATAGATTTGTATTGTTTTATTCTAAATAATTCTAAATGAACAAAAACAATTGATTTACGATAAAACAAAATGTCATTAGAATTTGAAATAGATAATAGCTCAAATGGACATGATTATTTGGACTTATTTAGTAAACATATTAATTTTTAGAATATTAATAAATTAGTATTATTTTATTTCAAATAAAATTGTATGAATAGAAACAATTATTTTATGACAAAACAAAAGATCATAATGATTTGAAATAAATAATTGTTCAAATAGTCATAACTATTTGAACTTGCTTGGTAAATGGATTTATTTTTTAAATATTTTACTTAGTAATTTTTGAAATTTTAATAAATTAGTACTATTTTATTTTGAAAAAGCTTTTATGAATAGAAACAATTGTTTTATGACAAAACAAAAGGTCATAATGTTTTGAAATAGATAATTATTTAGAAAGTCATAAGTATTTGAACTTATTCAGTAAACATATTCTTTTCTCAATTCTCTTAGTCATTAATTTTTAGAAATTAATAAATTAGTATTATCTTACTTCAAATAAGCTTATATGAACTGAAACAAGTGTTTTATTATAAAAGAAAAGGTCATAATGATTTGAAATAGATAATTATTCAAATAGTCATGACTATTTAACTTGTTTGGTAAATATATTTATTTTTTTTTAATCTTTTACTTATTAATTGTCAAAATATTTATAAATTAATATTATTTTAATCCAAATAAACTTATATGAACAGAAATAATTGTTTCATGACAAAACAAAAAAGTCATAATAAGTTGAAATAAATAATTGCTCAAATAGTCGTAACGATTTGAACTTGTTTGGTAAATAGATTTATTTTTTTTAAATCTTTTACTTATTAATTGTTTTAATATTAACAAATTTGTATTATGCTATTCAAAATAATTATTTAAATATTTTCAGGAAATAGATTCAGTTTTTAAATCTCTTTATTATTAATTTTTTTATTATTAATAAATTAATATTATTTTATTTCAGATAAGCTTAAATGAATTGAAAGAATTCTTTTATGACAAAACAAAATGTCCTAATCATTTGAAATAGGTAATTATTCAAATACTTATGATTATTTGATCCAGTTCGATAAACAGATTTATTTTTAAAATTTTTAATTTTTAATTATTGAAATATTAATAAATTAGTATTATTTTAATCCAAATAAGCTTGTATGAATAGAAACAATTATTTTATAACAGAATAAAAAGTCATAACGATTTGAAATAAATAATTGCTCAAATAGTCATAACTATTTGAACTAGTTTGATAAATAGATTTATTTTTTAAATCACTTATTAATTTTTGAAATATTAATAGATTGGTATTATTTTATTCGGAACAAACATATATAAACAAAAACATTTGTTTTACGACAAAACAAGAGGTCATAATGATTTGAAATATATAACTGTTCAAATAATCATAATTATTTGAACTGGTTAGGTAACTAGAATTATTTTTTAAATGTCTGACTTATTAATTTTTGAAATATTAATAAATTCAATTTTTGTATTCCAAATAAGCTAGTATGAATTTAAACAAACCTATTTTATGACAAAATAAATGGTCATAATGATTTGAAATAGATAATTGTTCATATAGTTTTAAATATTTGAACTGGTTCGGTAAACAAATTTATTTTTTAATTCTCTTAGTTATTAATTTTTGAGATATTATTAGATTAGTGTTATTTTATTCCAAATAAACTTGTATGAACAAAAATAATTGTTTTATGATAGAACAAAAGGTTATAATAATTTGAAGTTTACAATTGTTCAAGTAGTCATAACTCTTTGAATTAGTTTGATAAACAGATTTATTTTTTAAATCTCTTACTTATTAATTTTTGAAAGACTAATAAATTAGTATTATTTTATTCTGAAAAAGCTTGAATGTTCAAATACAATTCTTATATGACGAAACGAAAGGTAATAACGATTTGAAATAGATAATTGTTAACATAGCCATAATTATTTGAACAGATTCAGTAAACAGATTCACTTTTTAAATCACTTATTAAATTTTGAAATATTAATAAATTAGTTTTATTTTATTTTGAATGAGCTAGTATGAATTGAAAAGATTGTTTTATGACAAAACAAAAGGTCATAGCGATTTGAAATAGATAATTGTTTATATAGTTTTAACTGTTTGAACTACTTCGGTAAACAGATTTATTTTTTAAATCTCTTATTTATTATTTTTCAAAATATTATTAAATTAGTTTTATTTTATTCCAAATAAGCTTATACGAATAAACAATTATTTTATAATAGGAAAAAAGGTTATAATGATTTGAAATAGATAATTGTGCAAATAAGAACTGGTTCAGTAAATAGATTTATTTTTTAAATCTCCTATATATAAATGTTTGAAATATTAATAAATTAGTATTATTTTATTCCAAATTGGCATGTATGATAAAAACAATTGTTTTATGACAAAAAAAATTTCATAATAATTAGAAATAGATAATTGTTCAAATGGCCATAATTATTTGAACCAATTCGATAAACTAACTTATTTTATAAACCTCTAACTTATCAAATTTTGAAATATTAATAAAGTAATATTATTTTATTTTGAATAAGCTTTTATGAGCTGGAACTATTGTTTTATGATAAAACAAAAGGTCATATTTATTTTAAATGGATAATTATTTAAACAATCATAACTATTTAAACTTGTTCGATAAACAAATTAATTTTTTTAATTTCTTATGTATTAATTTTTTTAGTGTTAATAAATTAGTATTATTTTATTTCGAATAAGCATGTATGAACTGAAAAAATTATTCTACGACTGAACAAAAAGTCAAAACGATTTGAAATAGACAATTATTTTGATAGTCTTAACTATTTGAACTAGTTTGGCAAACATATTTATACTTTAAATCTCTTATTAATTTTTAGAATATTATTAATTTACCAATATTTTATTCTAAATAAGCTTGTATGAACAGAAAGAATTTTTTATGACAAAACAAAGATCATAATAATTTGAATTGGTTCGATAAACAAATTTAGCTTTTAAATCTCTTATTAATTTTTGAAATATTAAAAAATTATTATTATGTTATTCTGAATAATTTTGTATGAATAGAAACAATTGTTTTATGACAAAACAAAATTCATAACAATTTCAACTAGTTGATAGTTTAAATGGACATGATTATTTGAAATTATTCCGTAAACAAATTTATTTTTTAAATCTCGAACTTATTAATTTTTAGAATATTAATAAATTAGTATTATTTTATTTCAAATAAAATCCTATGAGTGAAAACAATTGTTTTATGACAAAATAAAGGATCATAACGATTTAAAATAAATAATTGTTTAAATAGTCATAACTATTTAAACTCTCTTGATAAACAGATTTATTTTTTAAATCTTTTACTTATTAACTTTTGGAATTCTAATAAATTAGTATTTTTATTCCAAATAAGCTTTTATGAACAAAAGCAATTGATTTATGACAAAACCAAAGGTTATAATGATTTAAAATAGGCAATTCTTCAAATAGTCATAACTATTTAAATGTGTTCAGAAAACATATTTACTTTTTAAATTTTTACTTATTAATTTTTGGAATATTAATGAATCTATATTATTTTATTTGAAATAAGCTTGCATGAATAGGACCAATTATTTTATGACAAAACAAAAGGTAATAATGTTTTGAAATAGAAAATTGTTTAGATAGTTATAACTATTTGAAGACATTTAGTAAACAAATTCATTTTTTAGTTATCTTACTCATTAATTTTTGGAATATTAATAAATTAGTAGTATTTTATTTCAAATAAGCTTATATAAACTAAAATAATTGTTTTATTACAAAACAAATGGTTGTTATGATTTGAAATAGATAATTATTCAAATAGTCTTGACAACGTGTTTGGAAAACATATTTATTTTTTAAATCTTTTACTTATTAATTGTCAAAATATTAATAAATTAATATTATTTTATTCTGAATAAGCTTGTATGAACAAAAAGCAATTGTTTTATGACAAAACAAAAAGTCATAGCAATTTGAAATAAATAATTATTCAAATAGTCATAAAGATTTGAACTTGTTTGATAAACAGATTCATTTTTTAATTATCTTACTCATTAATTTTTAGAATATTAATAAATTGGTATTATTTTATTTCAAATAAGCTTATATAAACTAAAAACAGTTGTTTTATTGCAAAACAAATGGTTATTATGATTTGAAATAGATAATTATTCAAATAGTCATGATAACTTGTTTGGAAAACATATTTATTTTTTAAATCTTTTACTTATTAATTGTCAAAATGCTAATAAATTAGTATTATTTTATTCTAAATAAGCTTGAATGAACAAAAAGCAATTGCTTTATGACAAAACAAAAAGTCATAACAATTTGAAATAAATAATAGTTCAAATAGTCTTAAAGATTTGAACTTGTTCGGTAAATAGATTTTATTTTTTTAAATCTTTTTCTTATTAATTGTTTTATTATTAATAAATTTGTATTATTTTATTTGAAATAAGCTTGTGTGATAAAAAAATCATTTTATAACAAAACAAAATGTTATAGCAATTTCAAAAAGAGAATTGTTAAAATAGTCATAATTATTTAAACTTATTCTATAAACAAATTCATTTTTTAAATCTCTTAATTATTAATTTTTGATATATTAATAACTTAGTATTATTTTATTTCGAATAAGCTTATATGAACTAAAATAATTTTTTTATGGCAAAACAAAAGGTCATAACGATTTGAAATAGATATTTATTTTTTAAAGTTTTTAGTTATTAATTACCAAAATATTTGATCTAGTTTGGTAAACATATTTATTTTTAAAATTTTTTAGTTATTAATTATTGAAATATTAATAAATTAGTATTATTTAAATCCAAATAAGCATGTGTAAATAGAAACTATTATTTTATAACAGAACAAAAAGTTATAACAATTTGAAAGAAATAATTGCTCAAATAGTCATACTATTTGAACTGGTTTGATAAACAGATTTATTTTTCAAATCTCTTATTAATTTTGAAATATTAATAGTTTAGTATTTTTTTTTTTTGAACAAACTTATATGAACAAAAACATTTGTTTTACAAAAGGTCATAATGATTTGAAATAGATAATTGTTCAAATAGTCATAATATTTGAATTAGTTAGGTAAACAATTTTTTTTTTTAAATCCCTTGCATGTTAATTTTTGAAATATTAATAAATTCATTTTATTTTGTTCCAAATAAGCTAGTATGAATTGAAATATTGTTTTATGGCAAAACAAAAACAATTTCAAATAAATAATTGTTTGTATAGCTTAACAATTGGAATTAGTTTTGCAAATAAATTTATTTTTTAAATCTCTTAGTTATTAATTTTTAGAATATTATTATATTATTATTTTATTTCAAATAAGCTTGTTTAAACAAAAACAATTGTTTGATGACAGAACGAAAGGTTATAACAATTTGAAGTATACAATTGCTCAAATAGTCATAATTACTAAAATTGGTTTGGTAAACATATTTATTTTTTAAATCTCATACTTATTAATTTTTGAATGATTAATAAATTAGTATTATTTTATTCTAAATAAACTTGTATGATAAAAAATAATTGCTATATGACAAACAAAACATAATAACGATTTGAAATAGATAATTGTTGAAATAGCTATAATTATTTGAATTGATTTGGTAAATAAATTCACTTTTTAAATCACTTACGTATTAATTTTTGAAATAGTAATAATTAGTATTATTTTGTTTCGAATAAGCTTGTATAAATTAAAACAATTGTTTTATGACAAAACAAAAAGTCATAATGATTTGAAATAGATAATTGTTCATATAGTTTAACTATTTAAACTGCTTTGGTAAACATATTTATTTTTTAAATCTATTAGTAGTTAATTTTTGGAAGATTATTAAATTAGTATTATTTTATTCTAAATAAGCTTATATGAATTGAAACAATTATTTTATAATAGAATAAAAAGTTATAACAATTTTAAATAGATAATTGTTCAAATAGGAACTAGTATGGTAAATAGATTTATTTTTTAAATTTCCTACATATTGTTTTATGACAAAACAAAAGTTTGTAATATTTTGAAATAGATAATTGTTTAAATGGCCATAATTATTGAACCGATTCGACAAACTGACTTATTTTTTAAATCTCTAACTTATCAATTTTTGAAATATTAATAAAATAATATTATTTTATTTCAAATAAACATTTATGAACTAAAACAATTATTTTATAACAAAACAAATGGTCATATTTATTATAATAGATAATTATTCAAATAGTCATAACTATTTGAACTTATTCGGTAAACAGATTTATTTTTTAAAATTTGTTGCGCATTAATTTTTTGAATGTTAATAATTTAGTATTATTTTATTTCAAGCAAGCTTGTATGAACTAAAAAAAATTGTTTTATGACTAAACAAAAGGTCATAACAATTTTTAATAGATAATTGTTCTAATAGTCTTAACTATTGAACTAGTTCGATAAGCAAATTTATTTTTTAAATTTCTTACTTATTAATTTTTAGAATATTATTAATTTAGCAATATTTTACTCCAAATAAGCTTGTATGAATAGAAACAATTGGAACTAGTTTGATAAATAGATTTAGTTTTTAAATTTCTTATTATTTTTTGAAATATTAAAAAATTAGTATTATTTTATTCTTAATAATTTTGTATGAATAGAAAGAGTTGTTTTACGATAAAACAAAATGCCATAACGATTTGAAATAAATGATAGTTCAAATGAACATAACTATTTAAACTTGTTTAGTAAACATATTTTTTTTAAAACTCCAACTTATTAATTTTTATAATATTAATAAATTTATATTATTTTATTTCAAATAAAATTGTATGAATAGAAACAATTATTTTATAACAAAACAAAAGATCATAACAATTTGAAATAAATAATTGTTCAAATAGTCATAACTACTTAAACTTGCTCAGTAAACAGATCTATTTTTAAATCTTTTAATTATTAATTATTGAAATTTTAATAAATTAGTATTATTTTATTTCAAATAAACTTTTATGAATAGAAACAATTGATTTATGAGAAAACAAAAAGGTCATAATGATTTGAAATAGATAATTCTTCAAATAGTCATAACTATTTGAACATGTTCATAAAACATATTTATTTTTTTAACTTTTTTCTTATTAATTTCTAAAATATTAATAAATTTATATTATTTTATTCAAAATAAGCTTGCATGAATAGAAACAATTATTTTATGACAAAACAAAAGGTCATAATGTTTTGAAATAGATAATTGTTTAGATAGTCATAACTATTTGAACATGTTCGATAAACAAATTCAGTTTTTAATTCTCTTACTCATTAATTTTTAGAATATTAATAAATTAGTATTATTTTAATTTGAATAAGCTTATATATACTGAAACAATTATTTTATTGCAAAACAAAAGGTCTCAATGATTTAAAATAAATAATTATTCAAAAAGTCATGACTATTTGAACTTGTTCAATAAACATATTTATTTCTTAAATCTTTTACTTATTATTTGTTGAAATACTAATAAATTAATGTTATTTTAATTTGTATAAGCTAGTATGATAAAAAACAATTGTTTTATGACAAAACAAAAAGTCGTTACAATTTACAATAAAAAATTGTTCAAATAGTCATTAAGATTTGAACTTGTTCAATAAACAAAGTTATTTTTTAAATCTTTTACTTATTAATTGTCTTAATATTAAAAAATTTGTATTATTTTATTCGAAATAAGCTTGTATATATAAAAAAAATCATTTTGTGACAAAACAAAAGGTTATAGCAATTTTAAATAGATAATTGTTGAAATAGTTATAATTATTTAAACTTGTGCGATAAACATATTCATTTTTTAAATCCCTTAATTATTAATTTTTGAAATATTAATAACATTGTATTATTTTATTTTGAATAATTTTATTTGAATTGAAATAATTTTTTTGTGACAACAAAAGGTCATAACGATTTGAAATAGATATTTATTCAAATAGTCTTGACTATTTGATCTAGTTTGGTAAACATATTTATTTTTTAAAATTTTTACTTATTAATTTTTGAAATATTAATAAATTAGTATTATTTTAATTCGAATAAGCTTGTATGAACAAAAAATATTATTTTATAATAGAACAAAAAGTCATAACAATTTGAAATAAATAATTTGTCAAAAAGTTATAACTATTTGAACTAGTTTGATAAACAGATTTATTTTTTAAATCACTTATTAATTTTTGAAATATTAATAGATTAGTATTTTTTTTATTTTGAACAAACCTATATGAACAAAAACATTTAGTTTACAACAAAACAAAAGATCATAACAATTTGAAATAGATAATTATTCAAATAGTCATAATTATTTGAACTGGTTAGGTAAACAATATTATTTTTTAAATCTCTTACATATTAATTTTTGAAATATTAATAAAATCATTTTATTTTATTATGAATAATCTAGTATGAATTGAAAAAATTATTTTATGGCAAAACAAAAATGATTTAAAATAGAAAATTATTCATATAGTCTTAACTATTTGAACTAGTTTGGTAGATAATTTTATTTTTTAAATCTCTTAGTTATTAATTTTTGAAATATTATTATATTAGCATTATTTTATTTCAAATAAACTTGTATGAATATAAATAATTGTTTTATGGCAGAACAAATGGTTATAATGATTTGAAGTATACAATTGTTCAAATAGTCATAACTATTTGAATTTTATCAATAAACAGATTTATTTTATCAAATCTTGTGCTTATTAATTTTTCAAATTTTAATAAATTTGGATTATTTTATTCCAAATAAGCATGTAAGATATGAAACAAATATTTTATTACTAAACAAAAGGTTAGAACAATTTGAAATAGATAATTATTCTAATAGTTTTAACTATTTAAATTGGATTGGCAAATAAATTTCTTTTTTAAATCCCTTATTAATTTTTGGAATATTATTAAAGTAGTATTATTTTTAACTAAATAAGCTTCTATCATAAAAAATAATTGTTTTATGACAAAATAAAGATCTTAACTATTTGAATTAGTTTGCTAAACATATTTATTTTTTTAAATCTCTTACTAATTAATTTTTGAAATATTAATAAATTAGTATTATTTTATTTCAAATAAGCTTGTATAATCAAAAGCAATTATTTTATGACAAAACAACAGGTCATAATGATTTGAAATAGATAATCATTCAAATGGCTATATTATTTTAATTGATTCAATAAACAGATTTTTTTTAAAATTTCTTATTATTTAGGAAATATTAATAAATTAGTATCATTTTATTCCATTTAAGCTTGTATTAACTTAAACAATTATTTTATGACAAATCAAAATGTTATAACGATTTTAAATAAACAATTGTTCAAATGGTAAACAGATTTATTTTTTTAAATCTCTTTATCATTAACTTTTTGAATGTCAATAAATTATTATTAATTTATTTTGAATAAGCTTGTATGAACTGAAACAATTGTTTATAACTAAACAAAAGGTGAGAACAATTTCCAATAAGCAAATTGTTCTAATAATCTTAACCATTTGAACTGATGCGATAAAAAAATTATTTTTTAAACTCTTACTAATTTTTAAAATATTATTAAATTAGCATTATTTTATTCAAAATAAGCTTGCACGAACAAAACAATTGTTTTACAACAACAAAAATGGTCATAACGATTTAAAATATATAATTATTCATATAGTCTTAATTATTTAAACTATATCGACAATTAGATTTATTTTTTAATTTTCTTGGTTATTAAGTTTTGAAATATTATTAAATTAATTATTTTATTTTGAATAAAATATTATAAATAAAACCAATTGTTTGATGAGAAAATAAAAGGTTATAATGATTTGAAATAGATAATTATTTAGATAGTCAAAACTATTTGAAATGGTTTGGTCAAACAAATTTACTTTTTAAATCTCTTACTAATTAATTTTTTAAATATTAATAAATTAGTATTATTTTATTTTGAACAAACTTAGCTTAACAAAAACAATAGTTTTATGACAAAAAATAGTAATAATGATTTGAAATAGATAATCGTTCAAATAATTACAATTATTTGAACTGGTTCGATAAATAGAATTATTTTCTAAATCTCTTACTTATAAATTTTTGAAATATTAATAAATTAGTTTTATTTTCAAATATGCTTGTATGAGCTAAAATAATTGTTTTATGACAAAATAAAAGATCATAACAATTTGAACAAATGGTCATAACAATTTAAAATAAATAAATGTTAATAAATTAGTATTATTTTATTCTGAATAAGCTTGTATGAACTGAAACAATTATTATATAACTAAACAAAAGGTCTAAATGATTTGAAATTGATAATTATTCTAATACTCTTAACTATTTGAACTGGTTCAACAAACATATTTATTTTTTAAATCTCCTATTAAATTTTTAAATATTATTAAATTATTATGATTTTTATTTGAAAAAGCTTGGATGATCAGAAACAATTGTTTTATGAGAAAACAAATATCATAATGATTTGAGATTGATATTTGTTCAAATAGTTATAACTATTTAAACTGCTTTGGAAAACAATTTTAGTTTTTAAATCTCTTACTTATTAATTTTTAAAATATTAATAAAGTAGTATTATTTTATTTCAGATAAGTTTTTATGAACTGAAACAATTTTTTTATGACAAAACAAAAGCTCATAACTACTTTAAATAGTTAGAATGATTGTTCAAAAAGTCAAATCTTTTTGAAATTTTTCAATAAAAAGATTTATTTTTTCAAATCTCTTGCTCATTAATTTTTTGAATGTTAATAAATTAGTATTATTTTATTCTAAATAAGCTTGTATGAATTGAAATAATTGTTTTATGATTAAACAAAAGGTCAAAACAAATTCAAATAAATAATTCTTCTAATAATCTTAATTATTTGAACTAGTTTGACAAACATAATTATTTTTTAAATCTCTCACTTATTAATTTTTAGAATATTATTAAATTAGTATTATTTTAATCTGAATAAACTTGTATGAAAAGGATCAATTGTTTTATGACAAAATAAATATCATAATGTTTTGAGATAGATAATCATTCAAATAGTCATAACTATTTGAACTATTTTGGAAAATAGATATAGTTTTTAAATCTCTTATTAATTTTTAAAATATTAATAGATTAGTATTATTTTAATTTGAATAATTTTGCATGAATAGAAACAATTATTTTATGACAAAACAAAAGATCATAATGATTTAAAATAGATAATACTTCAAATGGACATCACTATTTGAACTTATTCAATAACTAGATTTATTTCTTAAATCTCCAACTTATTAATTTTTAGAATATTAATAAATAAGTATTATTTTATTTTAAATAAAATTGTATGAATAGAAACAATTGTTTTATGAACAAACAAAAGATCACAACGATTTGAAATAAATAATTGTTCAAATAGTCATAAGTATTTGAACTCACATGATAAATAGATTTATTTTTAAATCTTTTACTTATTAATTTTTAGAATTTTAATAAATTAGTATTATTTTATTCCGAATAAGCTTTTATGAATAGAAACGATTGGTTTATGACAAAAAAAAAGTTCATAACGATCTAAAATAGATAATTATTCAAATAATCATAACTATTTAAATGTGTTTAGAAAACATATTCATTTTTTAAATTTTTACTTAGTAATTTTTGGAATATTAATCAATTTATATTATTTTATTCAAAATAAGCTTGCATGAACAAAACTAATTGTTTTATGACAAAACAAAAGGTCATAATGTTTTGAAATAGATAATTGTTTAGATAGTCATAACTATTTAAACATGTTCAATAAACAGATTCATTTTTCAATTGTCTTGCTTATTAATTTTTGAAATATTAATAAATTTGTATTATTTTATTTCAAATAAGCTTATATGAATGAAAACAATTGTTTTACTACAAAACAAAGGGTCATAATGATTTGAAATAAATAATTATTCAAATAGTCATAACTATTTGAACTTGTTTAGTAAACATATTTTTTTTAAATCGTTCACGTATTATTTATAGAAATAGCAATAAATTAATATTATTTTAATCTGAATAAGCTTGTATGAACAGAAGCAATTATTTTATGACAAAACAAAAAGTCATATTAATTTAAAATAAATAATTGTTCAAATAATCATAAGGATTTGAACTTGTTTGGTAAACATATTTATTTTTTAAAATCTTTTACTTATTAATTATTTTAATATTAATAAATTTTTATTTTTATTTGAAATAAGCTTGTATGAAAAAAATCATTTTATGACAAAACAAAAAGTAAAAACTATTTCAAATGGATAACTGTTCAAATAGATTCATAATTATTTAAACTTATTCAATATATAGATTCATTTTTTAAATCTCTTAATTATTAATTTTTGGAATATTAATAGCTTAGTATTATTTTATTTTGAATAATTTTATATTAACTGAAATGATTTTTTTATGATGAAACAAAAAGTCATAACAATTTGAAATAGATGTTTATTCAAATAGTCTTGAATATTTGATCAAGGTCAGTAAACATATATGTTTTTTTAATTTTTTTACTTATTAATTGTTGAAATTTTAAGAAATTAGTATTATTTTAATTTGAATAAGCTTTTATGAACATAAATTATTATTTTATAACAAAACAAAAAGTCATAACAATTTGAAATAAATAATTGCTCAAATAGTCATAACTATTTGAGCTAGTTTAATAAATTGATTTAATATTTAAATCTCATATTAATTTTGAAATATTAATAGATTACGTCAAAACAAAAGGACATAACAATTTGAAATAGATAATTCTTTTGCATAGCCTTAACAAACAAATTTTTTTTTAAATCTCTTAGTTATTAATTTTCATGATATTATTAGATTAATATTATTTTATTTAAAAAAAGCTTGTATGAATATAAATAATTGCTTTATAAAAAGACAAAAGGTTATAACGACTTGAAATATATAATTATTCAAAGTCATAATTATGTGAACTGGTTTGATAAACAAATAATCTCCTACTTATTAATTTGTGAAATATTAATAAATTAGTATTATTTTATTCCAAATTAGCTTGTATGATGAAAAACAATTGTTTTATGACAAAACAAAAGTTCATAACAATTTGATATAGATAATTGTTCAAATGGCCATAACTATTTGAACTGATTCGATAAACTGATTTATTTTTTAAATCTCAAACTTTTCAATTTTTGAAATATTAATAAAGTAATATTATTTTATTTTGGATAAACCTTTATAAATGAAACAATCATTATATGATAAAACAAAATGTCATAACAATTTTAAATAGATAATTGTTCAAATAGTCATACTTATTTGAAGTTATTCAGTAAATAGATTTATTTCCTTAAATTCCTTGCTTATTAATTTTATGAATGTTAATAAAATATTATTATTTTATTTCAAATAAGTATATATAAACTGAAACAATTATTTTCTGACTAACAAAAAGTAAAACGATTTGAAATAATTAATTGTTCTAATAGTCTTAACTATTTGATTGGTTTAGCAAATACATTTATTTTTTAAATCTCTTACTTATTAACTTTTAGAATATTATTAGTTTAGCAATATTTTACTCCAAATAAATTTATATGAATAGAAGCAACTGTTTTATGGCAAAACAAAGATCATACCGATTTGAAATAGATAATTGTTCAAATAGTTCTAACTATTTGAACTGGTTTGGTAAATAAATTTAGTTTTTGAATCTCTTATTAATTTTCAAAATATTAATAAAATAGTATTAGTTTATTATGAATAATTTTGTATGAATAGAAACAATTATTTTACGATAAAACAAAATGTCATAATGATTTGGAATAGATAATAGTTCAAATAGACATGACTTTTTGAACTTGTTCGATAAACAAATTTATTTTTTAAATCTCCAACTTATTAATTTGTAGAATATTAATAAATTAGTATTATCTTATTTTGAATAAATTTGTATGGATAGAAACTATTGTTTTATGACAAAACAAAAGATCATAATGATTAGAAATAAATAATTATTTAAATAGTCATAACTATTTGAACTCGCTTGGTAAACAAATTTATTTTTTAAATAATTTAATTATTAGTTTTTGGAATTTCAATAAATTAGTATTCTTTTATTCCAAATAAACCTTTATGAACAGAAACAATTGGTTTATGACATAAAAAAAGGTTATAACAATTTGAAATAGATAATAGTTCAAATAACCGTAACTATTTGAACGTGTTTAGAGAACAAATTTATTTATTAAATTTTTACTTATTAATCTTTGGAATATTAGTAAATTTATATTATTTTATTCGAAATAAGCTTGTATGAACATAAACAATTGTTTTATTACAAAACAAAAGGTCATAATGATTTGAAATAGATAATTGTTAAAATAATCATAACTATTTGAACTTGTTAGATAGACAGATTTATTTTTTAAATCTCTTACTCAGTAATTTTTGGAATATTAATAAGCTAGTATTATTTTATTTTGAATAAGCCTATAAGAATTGATACAATTTTTTACGATGAAACAAATGATCAAAACGATTTCAAATAGATAATTATTCAAATAGTTATTACTATTTGAACTTGTTCGATAAGCATATTTTATTTTCTAAAATCTTTTACTTATTAATTGTTGAAATATTAATAAATTAATAATATTTTAATTTGAATAAGTTTTTATAAACAAAAATAATTGTTTATGATAAAACAAAATGTCATAACAATTTGAAATAAATAATTGTTCAAATAGTCATAACTATTCGAACTTACTTGATGAACATATTTGAAATAAGCTTGTATGAACAGAAAATTTTATTTTATGATAAAAAAATATTATAACAATTTGAAATAGGTAATTGTTCAAATAGCCATAACTATTTGAACTTGTTGGGTAAATAGATTCATTTTTAAAATCTCTTGTTAATTTTTGGAATATTAGTAAATTAGAATTATGTTATTTTGAATAAGTTTATACAAATAGAAACAATTGTTTGTGACAAAATAAAATATCATAATGATTTGAAATAAATAATTATTCAAATAGTCATAACTGTTTACACTGGGTAGGCCAACTAGTACATTTTCTAAATTCATTACCTATTAATTTTAAATTAGCATTACTTTATTCCGAATAAGACTGTATGAACAGAAACAATTGTTTTATGATAAAACAAATGGCCATAACAATTTGAAATAAATAATTGTTCAAATAGTCATAACTATTTGAACTTATTTGGTGAACATATTTGAAACAAGCTTGTATGAATAGGAAAAATTGTTTTATGACAAAAGAAAAGGTTATAACAATTTGAAATAGGTAATTGTTCAAATAGCCATAACTATTTGAACTTGTTTGGTAAATAGATTCATTTTTTAAATCTCTTATTGTTAATTTTTGGAATATTAATAAATTAGAATTTTGTTATTCCGAATAAGTTTATTGAATCGAAACAATTGTTTTGTGACAAAACAAAATGTCATAATGATTTGAAATAGATAATTGTTCAAATAGTCATAACTATTTGCACTGGTTAGGCCAACTAATACATTTTTTAAATCTGCTACTTATTAATTATAAATTAGCATTACTTTATTTCGAATAAGAATATATGAACAAGAACAATTATTTTATGATAAAAGAAGTGGCCATAACAATTTGAAATAAATAATTGTTCAAATAGTTATAACTAATTGAACCGGTTTGGCAAACAGATTTATTTTTTAAATCTCTTACTTATTAATTTTCAAGATATTAATAAATTAATATTATTTTATTCTAAACAAATTTATATGAACAAAAATATTTATTTTATGACAAAACAAAAGGTAATAACAATTTAAAATCAATAATCGTTCAAATATTCATAATTATTTGAACTGGTTAGGCTAACAAAATTATTTTTTAAATCTCTTATTAATTTTTGAAATATCAATAAATTTGATTTGTTTTATTCTAAATAAATTAGTAAGAGCGAAAAAAATTATTTTACAATAAAAAAATGTCATAACTATTTGAAATAGATAACTGTTCATATAGCCTTCACTATTTGAAGTGGTTTGGCAAACAAATTTATTTTTTAAATCTTTTAGTTATTAACTATCAAAATATTATTAGATTAGTATTATTTTATTCTAAATAAGCTTGTATGACTAGAAGTAATTGTTTTATGATAGAACAAAATATTATAACAATTTAAAATATAAATTTATTCAAATAGTTATAATTATTTGAACTGGTTCGATAAATAAAATTATTTTTTAAATCTCTTGCTTACAAATTTTTGAAATATTAACAAATTAGTTTTATTTTATTACGAATAAACTTGGATGAGCTATAATAATTGTTTTATAACAAAACAGAAGGCCATAACAATTTGAAATAGATAATTATTCATATAGTCTTAACTGTTTGGACTGGTTTGACAAACAAATTTATTTTTTAAATCTCTTAGTTTATGAATTTTTAGAATATTATTAATTTAGTATTATTTTTATTTCAAATAAATTTATATGAATAGAAATAATTGTTTGATAACAAAAAAAAAAGGTTATAACAATTTGAAATAGGTAATTGTTCAAATAGTCATAACTATTTGACCTTATTTAGTGAACAAATTTATTCAATAAACAAATAGTCATAACAATTATTTCAAAATAAAATAATACTAACTTATTACTATTTAGAATAAAATAATACTAATTTATTAATATTCTTAAAATTAATAGGTAGGAGAATTAAAAATAAATCTACTTATCGAACAAGTTCAAATAGTCATATCCATTTGAACAATTATCTATTTCAAATCGTTATGACCTTCTGTTTTTTCATAAAAAAATTGTTTCTATTCATACAAAATTATTCAAAATAAAATAATATTGATCTATGAATATTTTAAAAATTAATAAGAGATTTAAAACCTAAATTTATTTATTGGAATAGTTCAAATAGTTATATTATTTGAATAATTTTCTATCTCAAATAGTTATGATCTTTATTTTGTCATAAAACAATTGTTGCTTTTCATACAAGTTTATTTGGATTAAGATAATACTAATTTAATAATATTCAAAAAATTAATAAGTAAGAGTTTGAAAAATAAATATGTTTGCTGAACTAGCTCAAATAGTTAAAAACTATTTTGTCATAAAACACATTCAAATTGTTATGATTATTTAAACAATTATTTATTTCAAATATTTATGACCTTTTGTTTAGTCATAAAACAATTGTTTCTATTCATGCAAGTTTATTCTAGATAAAATAATACTAATTTATTAATATTCTAAAAATTAATAAGTAGGAGATTTAAAAAATAAATTTGTTTACCGAACAAGTGCAAATAATCATGTCCATTTGAACAATTATCTATTTCAAATTATTATAGCCTTTTGTTTTGTTATAAAACAATTGTTTCTGTTCATGCAAAATTATTCAAAATAAAATAATATTTATCTATTAATATTTTAAAAATTAATAAGAGATTTAAAAACTAAATCTGTTTTCTAAAATAGTTCAAATAGTTATGACTATTTGAACAATTATCTATCTCAAATCATTATGATTTTTATTTTGTTATAAAACAATTGTTTCTTTTCATAGAACTTTATTCGAATTAAAATAATATTAATTTAATAATATTTCAAAAATTAATAAGTAAAAGATTTAAAAAAATAAATGTATTTATTGAACCAATTCAAATAGTTAAGACTATTAGAACAATTATCTATTTCAAATCGTTCTAACATTTTTATTTAGTCATAAAACAATTATTTCAATTAATACAAGCTTATTCAGAATAAAATAATACTAATTTATTAACATTTGAAAAATAAATCTATTAATCAAACAAGTACAAATAGATTTGACTATTTAAAAATTGATCTGACCATTTAAAGTCGATATGACTTTTTCTTCTATCATAGAACAGTTGTTTCAGTTCATAGAAATTTATTCGAAATAAAATAATACTACTTTACTGATATTTTAAAATTAATAAGAGATTTAAAAACTAAAACTATTTTCCTAACCAATTCAAATAATTATAATTATTTGAACAAATATCAATCTTAAATCATTATGATCTTTGTTTCTCATAAATAATTGTTTCTAATCATCCAAGCTTATTTGGATAAAAATAATGCTATTTAATAATATTTTGAAAATTAATAAGAGATTAAAAAAATAATTGTGTTTGTTGAACCAGTTCAAATAGTTATGACTATTAGAATAATTATCTATTTCAAATCATTTCGACCTTTTGTTTGCTCATATAATAATTGTTTTTGTTCATACAAGCTTATGTGAAATAAAATAATACTAATTTATTAACATTCGAAAAATTATTAAGTAAGAGATTTAAAAACGTAAATCTATTTACCAAACAAGTTCCAATAGACTATTTGAATAATCGATCTAACTATTTAAAGTCGTTATAACCTTTTTTTTATTATAGAATAATTGTTTCAGTTTATAGAAACTTGTCTGAAATAAAATAATACTACTTTACTAATATTTTAAAAATTAATAAAAGATTTAAATACTAAAATTGTTTTTTGAACCAATTCAAATAGTTATATCTATTTGAAGAAATATCAATATCAAATCATTATAATCTTTGTTTTGTCATAAAATAATTGTTTCTAATCATTCAAGCTTATTTGAATAAAAATAATACAAATTAACTAATATTTTGAAAATTAATAAGAGATTTAAATACTAAAACTGTTTTTTGAACCAATTCAAATAGTTATAGCTATTTGAACAAATATCAATCTCAAATCATTATGATCTTTGTTTTGTCATAAAATAATTTTTTTTAATCATTTAAGCTTATTTGAATAAAAATAATACTAATTTAATAATATTTTGAAAATTAATAAAAGATTTAAAAAATAATCGTGTTTAACAAACTAGCTTAAATAGCTAAGACTATTAGAATAATTATCTATTTCAAATTGTTTTGACCTTGTGTTTAGTTATTTAATAATTGTTTCAATTCATACAATTTTATTCAAAATAAAATAATACTAATTTATTAACATTTATTTATTTCAAATTGTTATAACCTTTTGTTCAAATAGTTAAGATTATATGAATAATTATTTATTTCAAAGTGTTATGACTTTTATTTTAGCTCATACAGTGCGTTTGGAATAGAATAAAACTAATTTATTAATATTTCAAAATTTTATAAGAGATTTAGAAAATAATTTTATTTATCGAACCAATTCAAATAATTATAACATTTGAACAATTATCTATTCAAATCATTATTACTTTTTTTTTGTTATTAAACAATTGTTTTTGTTAATATAAGTTTGTTCAAAATAAAATAATACTAATTTACTAATATTTAGAAAATTAATCAGAAAGAGATTTAAAAAGTGAATCTATTTAACAAAACATTGCCAATAGTTTTGACTATTTGAATAATTATATATTTCAAATTGTTATAACATTTTATTTTGTCATCAAACAATTGGTTTTGTTCATACTATTTTATTTGTAATAAAATACTAATTTAATAATATTTCAAAACTTAATAACCAAAAAAATTAAAAAATAAATCTAATTGCCAAACTAGTTCAAATAGTTAAGACTATAAGAACAATTATCTATTTTCAAATCGTTATGACCTTTTGTTTTGTCATAAAAGAATTGTTTTGTTCGTACAAGCTTATTATGATTAAAATAATTCTAATTTAATAATATTTTGGAAATTAATAAATAAGAGATTTAAAAAATAAATTTGTTTATCGAATCAGTTTAAATAGTTAAGACTATTAGAACAATTATCTATTTGAAATCATTCTAACCTTTTGTTTAGTCATAAAACAATTGTTTTAGTTCATACAAGCTTATTTAGAATAAATTAATACTAATTTATTAACATTCAAAAATTAATAAGAAAGAGATTTAAAAATATAAATCTATTTATTGAACAAGTTCAAATAGTTATTAATATTTGAACAATTTTCTATTTAAAATTGTTATAACCTATTGATTTGTCATAAAATAATTGTTTCAGTTAATACAAACTTAGATGGAATAAAACAATACTAATTTATTAATATTTCCTAAAATAATAAGTAAGAAATTTAAAATGTAAATCTGTTTACTGAATCAATTAAAATAATTATGGCCATTTGTATGACTATCTATTTCAAATCATTATGACCTTTTTATTTTGTCATAAAATAGTTGTTTGTGATCATACAAACTTATTCAAAATAAAATATTACTAATTTATTAGTATTTGAACAATTGTATACTACAAATTGTTATAACCTTTTGTTCTATCATAAAATAATTATTTCTGTTCATACAAGCCTATTTGAAATAAAAAAATACTAATATAATAATATTCCAAAAATTAATAACTAAGAGATTTAAAAAATAAATTTTTTTGTCGAACTAGTTTTAATAATTAAGAATATATTAACAATTATCTATTTCAAATTATTTTTTTGTCATAAAATAATTTTTTCAATTTATACTAGCTTATTCAAAATAAAATAAAATGAACTTATTAATATTTCAAAAATTAATATGTAAGAGGTTTAAAAAATAATTTTGTTTACGTAACCGGTTCAAATAATTATGACTATTTAAACAATTATCTATTTTAAATCATTATGACTTTTTTTGTCATAAAACAAATGTTTTTGTTCATATAAGTTTGTTCGGAATAAAAAAATAGTAATCAACGAATATTTCAAAAATTAATAAGAGATTTAAAAAATAAATTTGTTTACAAATTAGTTCAAATAGTTATGATTATTTAAGCAATTATTTATTTCAAATTGTAATGACTTTTTATTCTATTATAAAACAGTAGTTTCTATTCATACAAGCTTATTCGGATTAAAATAATACCAATTTATTAATATTTTGATAATTAATAAGTAAAAATTTTCAAAAGTAAATATGTCTATCGAACTAGATCAAATAGTCATGATTATTTGAATAAATATTTATTTCTAATCATTATGACCTTTTGTTTTGTCATAAAAAATTATTTCAGTTCATATAAGCTTATTTAAAATAAAATAATACCAAATTATTAATATTCCAAAAATTAATAATTAATAGATTTAAAAAGTGAATTTGTTTACTGAACAAGTTTAAGCAATTATGATTATTTTAACAATTATCTATTTGAAATCGCTATAACCTTTTGTTTTTTCATAAAATATTTTTTTTGTTCATACAAGCTAATTTATAATAAAATAATACAAATTTATTATTATTAAGACAATTAATAAGTAAAAGATTTAAAAAATAAATTTGTTCACCAAACAAGTTCAAATTTTTATGACTATTTGAACAATTATTTATTTTAAATTGTTATGACATTTTGTTTTGTCATAAAACAATTGTTTCTATTTATACAAGCTTATTGGATTAAAATAATATTAATTTATTAATATTTTGACAATTAACAAGTAAAAGATTAAAAAATATGTTTTTCAAACAAGTTTAAGTAGTCATGACTGTTTGAATAATTATCTATTTCAAATTATTATGATTGTTTTGTAATAAAACAATTGTTTCAATTCATATAAGCTTATCTAAAATAAAATAATGCTAATTTATTAATATTCTAAAATTAATAAGTAAAAGAATTAAAAAATAAATTTGTTTACCGAACATGTTCGAATAGTTATGACTATTTAAACAATTATCTATTTCAAAACATTATGGACTTTTGTTTTGTCATAAAACAATTGGTTCTGTTCATGCAAGTTTATTTTGAATAAAATAATATAAATTAATTAATATTTCAAAAATTAATATGTAAAAATTTAAAAATAAATATGTTTTCTGAACACGTTCAAATAGTTATGACTATTTGAATAATTATCTATTTCAAATCATTATGACCTTTTTTTTTTTTCATAAACCAATTGTTTCTATTCATAAAAGCTTATTCAGAATAAAATAATACTAATTTATTAAAAAACCAAAAATTAATAAGTTAAAGATTTAAAAAATAAATATGTTTATAAAAAAGTCAAATAGTTATAACTATTTGAACAATTATTTATTTCAAATCATTATGATCTTTTGTTTTTTCATAAAACAATTGTTTCTATTCATACAAATTTATTTGAAATAAAATAATGATAATTTATTAATATTCTAAAAAGTAATAAGTTGGTGATTTAAAAAATAAATATGTTCGCCTAACAAGTTCAAATAGTCATGTCCATTTGACCTATTATCTATTTCAAATAGTTATGACAGTTTGTTTTATCATAAAACAATTGTTTCTATTCATACAAAACTATTTAGAATAAAATATACTAATTTATTAATATTTTAAAAATTAATAAGAGATTTAAAAAGAAAATCTATTTATCGAACCAATTCAAATGGTTATGAGTATTTGAACAATTATCTATCTCAAATTGTTATGATCTTTGTTTTATCATAAAACAATTGTTTCTGTTCATACAAGTTTATTCAGAGTAAAATATTGCTAAATTAATAATATTCTAAAAAATAATAAGTAAGAGATTTAAAAAATAAATGTATTCATTGAACCGGTTCAAATAGTTAAGACTATTAGAATAATTATCTATTACAAATCGTTATGACCTTTGGTTTGGTCAAAAATAATTTTTTCAATTCATACATCTTATTGGAAATAAAATAATATTAATTTATTAACATGTAGAGCATTAATACACAAGAGATTTAAAAAAATAAATTTGTTTACCAAACAAGTTTAAATAGTTATGATGATTTAAACAATTATCTATTTAAAATAAATATGACATTTTGTTTTATCATAAAACAATTGTTTTAGTTCATAAAAGCTTATTCAAAATAAATAATATTACTTTATTAATATTTCAAAATTTGATAAATTAGAGATTTAAAAAATAAGTAAGTTTATCGAATCAGTTCAAATAGTTATAGCCATTTGAACAGTTATCTATTCCAAATCATTATGAACTTTTCTTTTGTCATAAAATAATTATTTTTCATCATAAGCCTATTGGAATAAAATAATATTAATTTATTAATATTTCAAAAATTAATAAGTAGGAGATTTAAAAAATAAATCTATCTACTAAACTAGTTTCTATTTGAAAAATTATTTATTTCAAATTATTATAACCTATTATTCTATTATAAAATAATTATTTTAGTTCATATAAGCTTATTCGAAATAAAATAATACTAATTTAATAGTATTCCAAAAATTAATAACTAAGAGATTTAAAAAATAAATTTGTTTGCCAAAGCAGCTCAAATAGTTATCTATTTCAAATCATTATGATCTTTTGTTTTGTCATAAAACAATTATTTCAATTCATACAAGCTTATTTGAAATAAAATAAAACTAATTTATTAATATTCTAAAATTTAATAAGTGATTTAAAAAGTGATTCTATTTACCAAATCAGTTCAAATAATTATGGCCATGTCAACAATTATCTATTTCAAATCATTATTACCTTTTGCTTCATCATATAATAATTACATTTGAACATTCAAGCTTATTCAGAATAAAATAATGCTAATTTATTAATCTTTCAAAAATTAATAAGAGATTTAAAAAATAAATCTGTTTACCAAACTAGTTCAAATAGTTTTGACTATTTGAACAATTGTAAACTTGAAGTCATTATAAGCTTTTGTTCATCATAAAACAATTATTTTATTCATATAAGTTTATTTGGAATAAAATAAGATTAATCTAATAATATTCCCAAAATTAATAACTAAGAGAATTAAAAAATAAATTTCTTTGTCAAACTCGTTTAAATATTTAAAACCATATGAACAATTATCTATTTCAAATCATTATAACCTTTTTTTTGTCATAAAATAAGTTTTTTAATATAAACTAGCTTATTTGGAATAAAATAAAATGAATTTATTAATATTTCAAAAATTAATAAGTAAGATATTTAAAAAATAATTCTATTTGCCTAACCAATTCAAATAATTATGAGTATTTGAACAATTATCTATTTCAAATTGTTACGACCTTTTTGTTTTGTCATAAAACAAATGTTTTTGTTCGTATAAGTTTGTTTGGAATAAAGTAATACTAATATATTAATATTTCAAAAATTAATAAGTGATTTAAAAAATAAATCTATTTTTCAAAGTAGTTCAAATAGTTATAACTATTTGAGCAATTATTTATTTCAACATACAAGCATTTTTGAAATAAAATAATATTAATTTATTAATATTTCAAGAATTAATAAGACATTTAACAAACAAATCTATTTGCTAAACTAGTTCAAATAGTTATGACTATTTGAACAATTATATATTTTAAATTATTATAACCTTTTTGTTCTATCATAAAAAATTGTTTCTATTTATACAAACTTATTCAAAATAAAGCAATATTAATTTAGTAATATTTTGAAAACTAATAACTAAGATTTAAAAAATGAATCTATTTGTTGAACCAGTTCAAACAATTATTTATTTAAAATTGTTAATTTTATTCAAAATAGAATAAAATTAATTTATTAATATTTGAAAAATATATAAGTAAGAAATTTAGAAAATAATTCTATTTACCAAACCAGTTTAAATAATTATAACTATTTGAACAATGATCTATTTCAAATTATTATTACTTTTTGTTTTTTCATAAAACAATTGTTTTTGTTAATATAAGTTTGTTCGAAATAAAATAATACTAATTTATTAATATTTAAAAATTAATTAGTAAGAGATTTAAAAAGTAAATCTACTTACCAAACTATTTCAAATAGTTTTGACTATTTGAATAATTATCTATTTCAAATCATTACAACCTTTTATTTTGTCATCAAATAACTGGTTCTGTTAATACTATTTTATTTGAAATAAAGTAATGCTAATTTAGTAATATTTTGAAACTTAATAACCCAAAAAATTAAAAAATAAATCTAATTGCCCAACCAGTTCAAATAGTTAAGAATATAAGAACGATTATCTATTTCAAATCGTTATGACCTTTTCTTTTGTCGTAAAAAAATTGTTTTGTTTGTACAAGCTTATTCAAATTCAAATAATAATAATTTAATAATATTTCAAAAATTAATAAGAGATTTAAAAAATAAATTTATTTACCAAATTAGTTCAAATGGTTAGGACTATTAGAATAATTATCTATTTCAAATCATTCTAATCTTTTGTTGAGTCATAAAACAATTGTTTTAGTTCATAGAAGCTTATTTAGAATAAATTAATATTAATTTAAAACATTCCAAAAATTAATAAGAAAGAGATTTAAAAAAATAAATCTATTTGCTAAATAAGTTCAAATAGTTATTATTATTTTAACAATTGTCTATTTAAAATCATTATTATCTTTTGACTTGTCATAAAATAATTGTTTTAGTTAATACAAGCTTAGACAAAATAAAATAATACTAATTTATTAATATTTTTTAAATTAATAAGAAAGAAATTTAAAAAATAAACTTGTTTACCGAATTGATTAAAATAATTATAGCCATTTGAATTATTATCTATTTCAAATCATTATGATATTTTGTTTTGTCATAAAACAATTGTTTTTTATAATACAAGCTTGTTCGAAATAAAATAATACTAATTGATTAATATTTCTAAATTAATAAGTAATAGATTTAAATAATAAATCTGTTTATCAAACAGATTTAAATAATAGCTATGACTATTAGAGCAATTATCAATCTCAAATCATTAAATCCTTTTTTTTGTCATAAAACAGTTGTTTCTAATCATAGAAGCTTATTTGGTTAAAAATAATACTAATTTAATAATATTTCAAAAATTAATAAGAGATTTTAAAAATAAATATGTTTGTCAAATCAGTTCAAATAATTAAAACTATTAGAATAATTATCTATTTCAAATCATTTTGACCTTTTGTTTAGTCATTAAATATTTGTTTCATATCTTACAAGCTTATTTAGAATAAAATAGTCTAAACTTATTAACATTCCAAAAGTTAATAAGCAAAAGATTTGAAAAAATAAATCTGCTTATCGAATAAATTCAAATTGTTATAATTATTTCAAATATTATTTATATAAAATCATTATGACCTTTTGTTTTGACATAAAACAATTGTTTCAATTCATACTAGCTTATTCAAAATAAACTAAAATGAATTTATTAATATTTCAAAAATTATTAAGTAAGAGATTAAAAGAATAATTCTATTCACCTAACCAATTCAAATAATTATAACTATTTGAATAATTATCTATTTCAAATTGTTATAAATTTTTTTTTTGTCATAAAACAAAGGTGTTTGTTTATATAAGTTTGTTTGGAATAAAATAATACTAATTTTTTTAATATTTCAAAAACTAAAAAGAGATTTAAAAAATAAATCTGTTTATCAAACCAATTCAAATAGTTATGACTATTTAAACAATTATTTATTTCAAATAATTATGACATTTTATTTTGCTATTAAACAATAGTTTCTATTTATACAAGCTTATTCAGATTAAATTAATATTAATTTATTAATATTTTAAAAATTAATAAGTAAAAAATTTAAAAATAAATATGTTTACCCAACTAGATCAAATAGTCTTGACTACTTGAATAATTATTTATTTCAAATCGTTATGACCTTTTATTTTGTCATAAAAAATTATTTCTGTTCATATAAACTTATTCAAAATAAAATAATACTATGTTATTAATATTTCAAAAATTAATAATTAAGATATTTAAAAAATGAATCTCTTTATTAAACAAGTTCAAATAATTAATCTCTTACTTAATAATTTTGGAACATTATTAAATTAATATTATTTTTAACAGAATAAGCTTATATGATAAAAAACAATTGTTTTATGATAAAACAAAGACCTTAACGATTTGAAATTGATAATTGTTCAAACAGTCATAACTATTTGAATTGGTTTGGTAAATAGATTTATTTTTTAAATCTCTTACTTATTAATTTTTGAAATATTAATAAATTAGTATTATTTTATTTCAAATGAACTTGTATGACAAAAAATAATTGTTTTATGACAAAAAAAAAGGTCATAACAAATTGAAATAATTGTTCAAATGGCCATAATTATTTTAACTAATTCAATAAACAAATTTATTTTTTAAATTTCTTACTTATTAATTTAGGAAATATCAATAAATTAGTATTATTTTCTTTCGTCTAAGCTTGTATTAACTAAAACAATTGTTTTATGATAAATCAGAAGGTTATAACGATTCTAAATAGACAATTGTTCAAATAGTAATAACTATTTGAACTTGTTCAGTAAACAGGCTTATTTTTTTAAATATCTTTCCTATTAATTTTCTATGTGTTAATAAATTAGTATTAATTTATTCTGAATAAGCATGTATGAATTGAAATAATTGTTTTATAACTAACAAAAAGTTAGAATGATTTGAAACTGATAATTATGCTAATAGTCTTAACTATTTGAACTGATTCGATAAACAAATTTATTTTTTAAATCTCTTACTTACTAATTTTTGAAATATTATTAAATTATTATTATTTTAATTTGAATAAGCTTGTTTGAGTAAAATAATTGTTTTAAGATAAAACAAAATGTCATAACGATTTGAAATAAATAATCATTCATATAGTCTTAACTATTTGAATCGGTTGGGCAATTGGATTTTTTTTTAGTTTTCTTGGTTATTAAGCTTTAGAATATTATTAAATTACTATTATTTTAGTATGAATAAAATAGTATGAACAGAATCAATTGTTTCATGACAAAATAAAAAGTTATAACAATTTGAAATTGATAATTATTCAAATAGTCAAAACTACTTAAAATGGTTTGGTAAACAAATTTTGTTTTTAAATCTCTTACAGATTAATTTTCTAAGTTTTAATATAATTAGTATTTTTTATTTCTAAAAAACTTATATTAACAAAAACAATTATTTTATGACAACAAAAAGTAATAATAATTTGAAATATATAATTGTTTAAATAGTTATAATTATTTCAACTGGTTCGATAAATAGAATTATTTTCTGAATCTCTTGCTTATAAATTTTTGAAATACTAATAAATTAGTTTTATTATATTCCAAATAAGCTTGTATGGGCTGAAATATTATTTTATGATAAAATAAAAGGTCATAACAATTGCAAATATATAAGTTTTCATATAGTCTTAACTGTTTGAACTAATTTGGCTAATGGATTTATTTTTTAAATCTCTTAGTTATTAATTTTTAGAATATTACTAAATTAGTATTATTTTATTCCAAATAAGCTTGTATGAACAAAAACAATTGTTTTATGATAGAACAAAAGCTTATAATAATTTAAAATAGATAATTGTTCAAATAGTCATAATTATTTGAACTTATTTGGTAAATAGATTTACTTTTTAAATCTCTTATTAATTCTTGATATATTAATAAACTAGTATTATTTTATTTTGAATAAGCTTGTATGTTGAAAAACAATTGTTTTATAACAAAACAAAAAGTAATAATGATTTGAATTAGATAGTTGTTCAAATGACCATAATCATTTGAACTAATTTGGTAAACTGATTTAATTTTTAAATCTTTTACTTATTAACTTTTGAAATATTAATAAAGTAGCATTATTTTCTTTTGGATAAGCTTTTATGAACTAAAACAATTGTTTTATGGCAAAACAAAAGATCATAATGATTTTAAATAGATAATTGTTTAAATAGTCATAACTATTTGAACTTGCTTGGTTGACAGATTTATTTTTTCTAATATCTTGCTTATTTAGTTTTTGAATGTTAATAAATTAGTATTATTTTATTCCAAATAAGCTTGTATGAACTAAAACAATTATTATATGACTAAACAAAAAGTTAAAACGATTTGAAATAGATAAATATTCTAATAGTCTTAACTATTTGAACTGGTTTGGCAAACACATTTATTTTTTAAATCTTTTATTAATTTTTGAAATGTTATTAAATTAGTATTATTTTTATCCAAATAAGATTGTATGATCAAAAACAATTGTTTTATGAGAAAACAAATATCATAACTATTTGAGATTGATATTTGTTCAAATAGTCATAACTATTTGAACTAGTCCGAAAATAGCTTTAGTTTTTAAATCTCTTACTTATTAATTTTTGAAATATTAGTAAAGCAGTATTATTTTATTTCAGATAAGTTTTTATGAACTAAAACAATTGTTTTATGACAAAATAAAAGGTTATAATGACTTTAAATAGAAAATTGTTCAAATAGTCAAATCTATTTGAACTTGTTTTGTAAACAAATTTATTTTTTTTAAATCTCTCTTAGTTAATAATTTTTCAAATGTTAATAAGTTATTATTATTTTATTTTAAATAAGCTTGTACAAATTGAAATAATTGTTCTACCACTAAACAAAAGGTTGGAATGATTTGAAATAGATAATTGTTCTAATAGTCTTAACTATTTGAATTAGTTTAGCAAACATATTTATTTTTTTAAAATCTTTTACTTATTAATTTTTGGAATATTATTAAATTAGTATTATTTTAATCCGAATAAGCTTGTATGAAAAGAAACAATTGTTTTATGACAAAATAAAGATCATAACAATTTGAAATAGTATAAATAGAACTAATTGCTTGATGACAACATAAAAGGTTATAATAATTTGAAATACATAACTATTCAATTAATCAAAAATATTTAAAATGGTTTGGCAAGCAAATTTACTTTTTAAATATTTTACTGATTAATTTTCTAAATATTAATAAATTAGTATTATTTTATTTCAAACAAACTTCTATTAACAAAAACACTTGTTTTATGACAAAACAAAAAAGTAATAACAATTTGAAATAGATAATTATGCAAATAGTTATAATTATTTGAACAAGTTCCATAAATAAAATTATTTTCTAAATTTTTTACTTATAAATTTCTTAAATATTAATAAATTAATTTTATTCTATTCCGAATAAGCTTTTATGAGCTAAAATAATTGTTTTATGACAAAACAAAAGGTTATAACAATTTGAAATAAATAATTATTCAATAGTCTTAATTGTTTGAACAGGTTAGGCAAACAGATTTATTTTTTTAAATCTCATAGTTATTAATTTTCAAAATATTACTAAATTATTATTATTTTATATTGAATAAGCTTGTATGAACATAAACAATTGTTTAATGATAGAACAAAGGTTATAACAATTTGAAATAGATAATTGTTCAAATAGTCATAACTATTTGAACTGGTTCAACATACATATTTCTTTTTTAAATCTCTTATTAATTTTTAAAATATTAATAAATTAGTATTATTTTATTTAGAAAAAGCTTGTATCTTGAAAAACAATTATTTTATGACAAAACAAAAGGTAATAATGATTTAAAATGGATAGTTGTTTAAATGGCCATGATTATTTGAATTGATTCAGTAAACTAATTTATTTTTTAAATCTCTTACTTATTAATTTTTGTAACATTAATAAAGTAGTATCATTTTATTTTAGATAAGTTTTTATGGACTAAAACATTTGTTTTATGACAAAATAATTGGTCATAATGATTTTAAATAGATAATTATTGAAATAGTTATAACTACTTGAACTCATTTGATAAACAAATTTATTTTTTCAAATCTCATGCTTACTAATTTTTTGAATGTCAATAACTTAGCATTATTTTATTTTAAATAGGCTTGTATGAACTAAAATAATTATTATATGACTAAACAAAAGGTTAAAACGATTTGAAAGAAATAATTATTCTAATAGTCTTAACTATTTGAACGGTTCGGTAAACATATTTATTTTTTAAATCTCTTATTAATTTTCAAAATATTATTAAGTTCATATTATTTTTATCTAAATAAGCTGATATGATCAAAAGCAATTGTGTTATGAGAAAAATAAAGATCATAATGATTTGGGATTGATATTTGTTCAAATAGTCATAACTATTTGAAGTGGTTTAGAAAACAACTTTAGTTTTTAAATCTCCTACTTATTAATTTTTGAAATATTGATAAAGTAGCATTATTTTATTTCAAATGAGTTTTTATGAATTGAAACAATTTTTTTATGACAAAAAAAAAAAAGATCATAACAACTTTAAATAGATAATTGTTCAAATAGTCAAATCTATTTCAACTTGTTTGGTAAATAGATTTATTTTTTTAAATCTCTTGCTTATTAATTTTTTGAATGTTAATAAATTAGTATTGTTTTGTTCTGAATAAGCTTGTATGAACTGAAATAATTGTTTTATGACTAACCAAAAGGTTAAAACAATTTGAAATGGATAATTGTTTTAATAGTCTTAACTATTTAAACTGGTTTGGCAAACGCATTTATTTTTTAAATCTCTTCTTTACTAATTTTTGGAATATTATTAAATTAGTATTATTTTAATTTGAATAAGCTTGTATGAGAAGAAACAATTGTTTTATGAGTCATAAAGATTTGAGATAGATAATTGTTTGAATATTCATAAATATTTTAACTATTTTGGTAAATAGATTTTGTTTTAAATTTTTTATTAATTATCAAAATATTAATAGATTAGTATTATATTATTCTAAGTAATTATGCATGAACAAAAACAATTGTTTTATGACAAAAAAATATCATTATGGTTTGAAATAGGTAATAGTTCAAATGGACATGACTATTTGAACTTGTTTGATAAATAGATTTATTTTTTAAATCTCAAACTTATTAATCTTTAGAATACTAATAAACCAGTATTATTTTATATCAAATAAAATTGTATGAATAGAAACAATTATTTTATGACAAAACAAAAGATCATAACGATTTTAAATAAATAATTATTTAGATAGTCATAACTACTTAAACTTGCTCAGTAAACAAATTTATTTTTTAAATCTTTTGCTTATTATTTTTTGAAAATTTAATAAATTAGTATTGTTTTATTTCCAAAAAGCTTTTATTAACAAAAACAATTGGTTTATGATAAAACAAAAGGTCATAACAATTTGAATGTGTTTAAAAAGAATATTTGTTTTTTAAAAGTTTACTTATTAATTTTTGGAGTATTAATAAATTTAAATTATTTTATTCAAAATAAGCTTGGATGAATAGAACCAATTCTTTTATCACAAAACAAAAGCTTATAATATTTTGAAATAGATAATTATTCAGATAGTCATAACTATTTGAACTTATTAGTAACATATTCTTTTTATTAATTCTCTAACTCATTAATTTTTAAAATATTAATAAATTAGTACAATCTTACTTCAAATAAGCTTATATGAACTGAAACAAGTATTTTATTACAAAAGAAAAGGTCATAATGATTTGAAATAGATAATTATTCAAATAGTCATGACTATTCAAACTTGTTAAGTAAATATATTTATTTTTTAAATCTTTTACTTATTAATTGTCAAAATATTTATAAATTAATATTATTTTAATCCTAATAAACTTGTATGAATAGAAATAATTGTTTTATGATACAATAAAAAGTCATAACAAGTTTAAATAAGTAATTGCTCAAATAGTCATAACAATTTGAAATTGTTTAGTAAACAGATTTATTTTTAAAATTTTTTTCTTATTAATTATTTTAATATTAATAAATTTGTATTATTTTATTTGAAATAAGCTTGGATGAACATAAAAGAATTCTTCTATGACAAAACAAAAGGTTATAGCTACTTCGAATAGATAGTTATTCAAACGGTCATAATTATTCAAATTTGTTTAGTAAATAGATTCATTTTTTAAATCTCCTTATTATTAATTTTTGGATTATTAATAAATTAGTATTATTTTATTTTGGATAAGCTTATATGAATTGAAACTATTCTTTTATGACAAAACAAAAGGTCATAATGATTTGAAATAGATATTCCAATAGTCATGATAATTTGATCTAGTTTGGTAAACATATTTATTTTTAAAATTTTTTACTTATTAATTGTCAAAATATTAATAAAGTAGTATTATTTTAATCCAAATAAGCTTGTATGAATAGAAACAATTGTTTTATAACAAAACAAAATGTCATAATGATTTGAAATAAATAATTGCTCAAATAGTTATAACTATTTGAACTAGTTTGATAAATCACTTTTTAATTTTTGAAATATTAATAGATTAGTATTACTTTATTCCGAACAGACTTATATGAACAAAAACATTTGTTTTATAACAAAATAAAAGGTCATAATGATTTGAAATATATAATTGTTTAAATAGTAATAATTATTTGAATTGGTTAGGTAAATATAATTATTTTTTAAATCTCTTGCTTATTAATTTTTGAAATATTAATAAATTCATTTTATGTTATTCCAAATAAGCTAGTATGAATTTAAACAAACCTATGTTATGACAAAACAAGAGGTCATAACAATTTGAAATAGATAATTGTTCATATAGTTTTAAATATTTGAACTAGTTCGGTAAACAAATTTATTTTTTAATTCTCTTAGTTATTAATTTTTAGAATATTATTAGATTAGTGTTTTTTATTCCGAATAAACTTGTATGAACAAAAATAATTGTTCTATGATAGAACAAAAGGTTACAAGGATTTGAAGTTTACAATTGTTCAAATAGTCATAACTATTTGAATTAGTTTGGTAAACAGATTTATTTTTTAAATCTGTTACTTATTAGTTTTTAAAAGAATTAATAAATTAGTATTATTTTATTCTAAAAAAGTTTAAATGTTCAAATAAAATTCTTATATAATGAAACAAAAGGTAATAACGATTTGAAATAGATAATTGTTGACATAGCCATAATTATTTGAACTGATTCAGTAAATAGATTCACTTTTAAATCACTTATTAAATTTAGGAATATTGATAAATAGTTTTGTTTTATTTTGAATAAGCTTGCATGAACTGAAACGATTGTTTTATGACAAAACAAAAGGTCATGATGATTTGAAATAGAAAATTGTTCATATAATCTTAACTCTTTGAACTACTTTGGCAAATAGATTTATTTTTAAATCTCTTAGTTATCAACTTTTGAAATATTATTAAATTAGAGTTTTTTTATTTTGAATAAGACTATACGAACTGAAACAATTATTTTATAATAGAACAAAAGATTATAATGATTTGAAATAGATAATTGTTCAAATAAGAATTGGTTCAGTAAACAGATTTATTTTTTAAATCTTCTACTTATAAGTGTTTGAAATATTAATAAATTAGTATTATTTTTTCTGAATAGGCATGTATGAGAAAAATAATTGTTTTATGACAAAACAAAATTTCATAACAATTTGAAATAGATAATTATTCAAATGGCCATCATAATTATTTAAACCAATTCAATAAACTGACTTATTTTTTAAATCCCTAACTTATCAATTTTTTAAAATTAATAAAGTAATATTATTTTATTTCAAAAAAGCTTTTATGAACTGGAATAATTGTTTTATGATAAAATAAAAGGTCATATTTATTCTAGATAATTATTCAAACAATCATAACTATTTCAACTTGTTCAGTAAATATATTTATTTTTTTAATTTCTTGTGTATTTATTTTTTGAGTGTTAACAAATTAGTATTATTTTATTTTGAATAAGCATGTATAATCTAAAAAATTATTTTACGACTAAACAAAAGGTCATAACAATTTGAACTAGGTAATTGTTCTAATAGTCTTAACTATTTGAACTAGTTTCACAAATATATTTATATTTTAACTCTCTTATTAATTTATCAATATTTTACTCCGAATAAGCTTGTATGAACAAAAACAATTGTTTTATGGCAAAAGTAAAGATCATAACGATTCGAACTAGCTTGATAAACAGATTTAGCTTTTAAATCTCTTATTAATTTTTGAAATATTAAAATATTAGTATTATTTTATTCTAAATAATTTTGAATGAATAGAAACAATTGTTTTATGACAAAACAAAAGGTCATAACAATTCAAAATAGATGATAGTTCAAACGGACATTGACTATTTGAACTTGTTCAGTAAACAGATTTATTTTTTAAATCTTCAACTTATTAATTTTTAGAATATTAATAAATTAGTATTATTTTATTTTGAATAAAATTGTATGAGTAAAAACAATTGTTTTTTGACAAAATAAAAGATCATAACGATTTAAAATAAATAATTGTTCAATTAGTCATAACTATTTAAACTATTTCGGTAAATAGATTTATTTTTTAAGTCTTTTAATTATTAATTTTTAAAATTTTAATAAATTAGGATTATTTTATTTTCAATAATCTTTAATGAACACAAACAATTGATTTATGAAAAAAACAAGAGGTCATAATGATTTGAGATATATAATTCTTCAAATAGTCATAACTATTTGAATGTATTCAGAAAACATATTTCTTTTTTAAATTCTTACTTATTAATTTTTGGAATATTAATAAATTTATGTTGTTTTATTCGAAATAAGCTTGTATGAATAAAACTAATTATTTTATGACAAAACAAAAGATAATAATGTTTTGAAATAGATAATTGTTCAGATAGTCATAGCTATTTGAACTTGTTTGGTAAACAAATTTATTTTTTAATTCTTTTATTCATTAATTTTTGGAATATTAATAAATTAGATTTATTTTGTTTCAAATAAGCTTATATGAACAAAAACAATTATTTTATTACAAAACAAAAGGTTACAATGATTTGAAATAGATAATTATTCAAATAGTCATGACTATTTGAACTTGTTTGGACAACATATTTATTTTTTAAATCTTTTACTTATTAATTATCGAAATATTAATAAATTAATATTATTTTATTTTGAATAAGCTTGTATGAATAAAAACAATTGTTTTATGACAAAAAAAAAGTTATAACAATTTGAAATAAATAATTATTCAAATAGTCATAAAGATTTGAACTTTTTCAGTAAACAGATTTATTTTTTAAATCTTCTACTTATTAATTGTCTTAATATTAATAAATTTGTGATATTTTATTTGAAATAAGCTTGTATGAACAAAAAAAAAATCATTTTACAACAAAACAAAAGGTTATAGCAATTTCAAATAGATAATTGTTGAAATAGTCATAATTATTTAAACTTGTTCGGTAAACAAATTTATTTCTTAAATCTATTAATTATTTATTTTTGGAATATTAATAACTTAGTATTATTTTATTTCAAATAAGCTTATATGAACTGAAATAATTTTTTTATGATAAAACAAAAGGTCATAATGATTTGGAATAGATATTTATTCAAATAGTCATGACTATTTGATCTAGTTCAGTAAACATATTTATTTTTAAAATTTTTTAGTTATTAATTATCAAAATATTATAAATTAGTATTATTTGAATTTGAATAAGCTTGTATGAATAGAAACTATTGTTTTATAGCATAACGAAAAGTCATAACAATTTGAAAGAAATAATTCCTTAAATATTCATAACTTTTTGAATTGGTTTGATATACAGATTTATTTTTTAAATCTCTTATTAATTTTTTAAATTTTAATAGATTATGATAAAGCAAAAGGTCATAACAATTTGAAATAAATAATTGTTCAAATAGTCATAATTATTTGAACTGTTTAGGTAAACAAAATTATTTTTTAAATCCCTTACATATTAATTTCTGAAATATTAATAAATTCTTTTTATTTTATTCCGAATAGGGTAATGTGCATTAAAAAATTGTTTTATGACAAAACAAAAATGATTTGAAATAGATAATTATTCATATAGTTTTAACTATTAGAATTAGTTTGGCAAACAAATTTATTTTTTAAGTCTCTTAGTTATTACTTTTTGGAATATTATTATGTTAGTATTATTTTATTTCGAATAAACATATATGAACAAAAATAATTATTTTATGATAGAACAAAATGTTATAACAATTTGAAGTATACAATTGTTCAAATAGTCATAATTATTTAAATTGGTTAATTAAAAAGATTTATTTTTTAAATCTCAAACTTATTAATTTTTGAAAGATTAATAAATTAGTATTATTTTATTATGAATAAACTTGTATTATAAAAATAATTGTTATATGACAAACAAAACATAATCACGATTAGAAATAAAAAATTATTGAAAAGGCCATAATTATTTGAACTAATTTGGTAAACGAATTCACTTTTTAAATCACCTACTAATTTCAAAATATTAATAATTAGTATTATTTTATTTTGAATAAGCTTATATGAACTGAAACAATTGTTTTATGATAAAAAAAAAAAAACATAATGATTCGAAATAGATAATTGTTCATATAGTCTTAACTGTTTAAACTGCTTCAGCAAATAGATTTATTTTTTAAATATCCTAGTTATTAAATTTGGGAATATTATTAAATTAGTATTATTTTATCCTAAATAAGCTTATATGAACTAAAACAATTATTTTATAATAGAATAAAAGGTTATAATAATTTGAAATAGATAATTATTCAAATAAAAACTAGTTTGGTAAATAGATTTATTTTTTAAATCTCTTGCACTTTAATTTTTGAAATATTAGTAAATTAGTATTATTTTATTCTGAATAGGCTTGTATGATGAAAAACAATTGTTTTACAACAAAAAAAAAAGTTTGTAAGGATTTGAAATACATAATTGTTCAAATTGCCATAATTATTTGAATTGATTTAATAAACTGACTTATTTTTTAAATCTCTAACATATTAATTTTTTTATATTAATAAAATAAAATTATTTTATTTCGAATAAACTTTTTATGAACTGAAATTATTGTTTTATGATAAAACAAAATGTCATATTTATTTTAAATAGATAACTATTCAAATAGTCATAACTATTTGAACTTATTTGGTAAACAGATTTATTTTTTTAAAATTTCTTGTGTATTATTTTTTTGAATGTTAATAAATTAATATTATTTTATTTTGAATAAGCCTGTATGAACTAAAAAAATTATTTTATGACTAAATAAAAGGTTATAACGATTTGAAATAGATAATTGTTCTAATATTCTTAACTATTTGAACTGGTTTAGCAAACACATTTATTTTTTAAAATCTCTTACTTATTAATTTTTAGAATATTATTAATTTAGCAAATATTTTTGTTCGAATAAACTTGTATGAATAGAAACAATTGTTTGATGATAAAACAAAGATCATAATGATTTGAACTAGTTTGATAAATAGATTTAGTTTTTAAATCTCTTATTAATTTGTGAAATATTTAAAAATTAGTATTATTTTATTCTTAATAATTTTGTATGAATAAAAACAATTGTTTTATGACAAAACAAAATGTCATAATGATTTGAAATAGATGACAGTTCAAATAAACATGACTATTTGAACTTGCTGAGTAAACAAATTTATTTTTTAAATCTCCAACTTATTAATTTTTAGAATATTAATAAATTAGTATTATTTTATTTTGAATAAAATTATGTGAATAGAACCAATTATTTTATGATAAAACAAAAGATCATAACAATTTGAAATAAATAATTGTTCAAATAGTCATAACAATTTAAACTCGCTCCATAAATACATTTATTTTTTAAATCTTTTACTTACTAATTTTTGGAATTTTAACATATTAGCATTATTTTATTTTGAATAAGCTTCTATGAATAGAAACATTTGATTCATGACAAAACAAAAAGGTCATAATGATTTGAAATAGACAATTCTTCAAATAATCATAACTATTTGAACATGTTCAGAAAACATATTTATTTTTTAAACTTTTACTTATTAATTTTTAGAATATTACTAAATTTATATTTTTTATTCCAAATAAGCTTGCATGAACAGAACCAATTGTTTTATCATAAAACAAAAGGTCATAATGTTTTCAAATAAACAATTGTTCGTATAGTCATAACTATTTGAGCATGTTCAGTAAACAAATTCATTTTTTTAATTCTCTTACTCATTAATTTTTGGAATTAGTATTATTTTGTTTCAAATAAGCTTATATAAACTGAAACAATTGCTTTATTGTAAAACAAAAGGTCACAATGATTTACAATAGATTATTCAAATAGTCACAACTATTTGAACTTGTTTAGCAAACATATTTATTTTTTAAATCTTTTACTTATTATTTATCAAAATATTAATAAATTAATATTATTTTAATTCGAATAAGCTTGTATAATCTAAAACAATTGTTCTATGACAAAACAAAAAGTCATAACAATTTAAAATAAAAAATTATTTAAATAGTCATAAAGATTTGAAGTTATTTGGTAAATAGATTTATTTTTAAATCTTTTATTTATTAATTATTTTAATATTAATAAATTTATATTATTTTATTCAAAATAAGCTTGTATAAATAGAAAAAAATCATTTTATGAAAAAACAAAAGGTTATAGCAATCTCAAATAGATAATTGTTGAAATAGTTATAATTATTTAACCTTGTTTGATAAATATATTCATTTTTTAAATATCTTAATTATTAATTTTTGGAATATTAATAACTTAGTATTATTTTATTTTGAATAATTTTACATGAATTGAAATAATTTTTTTTCGAACAAAACAAAAGGTCATAATGATTTGAAATAGATATTTATTCAAATAGTCATGACTAGTTGATCTAATTTGGTAAGCATAGTTATTTTTAAAATTTTTTCCTTATTAAATGTCAAAATATTAATAATTAATATTATTTTAATCTAAATAAGCTTGTATGAATAGAAACTATTGTTTATAATAAATAAAAAGTCATAACAATTTGAAATAAATAATTCCTCAAATAGTTATAACTATTTGAATTGGTTTAATAAACAAATTATTTTTTAAATCTCTTATTAATTTTTGAAATATTAATAGATTAGTATTTTTTTTATTTTGAACAAACTTATATAAATTAAGACATTTATTTTACAACAACACAAAAGGTCATAATGATTTTAGTAGATAATTATTCAAATAGCCATAATATTAGCCTTGAATTAATCCTTATTTTGAAATGACAAAACATTAAAGCTAAATAAACCTGATTAAGATTTTGAAAAAGGATTTATTTAGTACATGTTCTTAAGTTTTATATTTTGGTACTAAATAAATAATATGATTTTTAAAGCGTAAACAAACCTTTCTTTGTTTTCATATTTCTCAAACCAAATCTATCTTTAAAGATTATTTATTTGAGCTTAAATGAAAGTCCAATTGTTGTTTTTAAAGTGAACTTATTCATTTTGGACTTAATACAATTTTGATAATATTGGTTTTGAGAAATAGATTAACTTAAGAAAGCTGTTTTACAAGAACAAAGTTTTCCAACATTGAAATTGTTTTATTTTTATGTATTAATTCACAAAGTCTTAATATTTGAATTTTATATGGTTGGAAAGCTCTTTGAGTCTACTTTCTAATAGATCAAACAAAATCAAAATCCAAATTTTCTAAGATTTTGAATTTTTACTAGACACTCTGTAGTTGTCAAAAAAATTGCACAATGCATAATTTTGAAAATTCACTATAATTCGTACACAGTGAATTAGGTGATGAAACTTCATATGGATAGAAAGCCCTTTAAGTCTAGTTTCTAAATATTCAAACGGTTTGTGGTTTGGATTTGTATAACTCAAGTTATGATCAAATTAGTAAGTAGAGTACAAAACGAGAAACTACCACCCAACATGGACAGGATCGATCCCCTCTAGAAGGGATCGATTGGTTTTCAAATAGAACACTCCCAGAACAAAAAATCTAGAAAAGGGATTGATCCCCTATAAAAGGATTCGATTGGTTAGGCTATTTTTAAAGGGGAATTGGTTTAAAACATGAACCAATCGATCCTCTAAGGGAGGGGATCGATCCCCTAAAGGCCAAAATCACTCCAACGGCTATTTTATCAAGGATTCAATAACTACTTTCACTTCCCAAACACTTCTAATGGCTACTTCTTCAATTTCATTATAAATTGGGCACTTTAACACACCAAGAAGATTGATGAATCAAGAGAGCGAGCCAACAAGCAATATTTTCATTCTCTCAAATAATTAAGAGTTTTTAGAGCTTCAAAGTCTATATCTTTGCATTTATTGTGTCCAAATTATTTTGTTGTTCATTCATCATTTTCTTGTCTATACCATTGTATACTTCAAATTAGCAAACACCCAACCTTTGAAAGGTTCTTAGAGTTTGCAAAACACTTCAAAAAATTTGTATTGTGTGGTTGTAAGCTTAAAGGGGAGGATAACCCTTAAGAGTGTGTAGTGTTAAGTTTGTAAAGCTTTAAGAAACTTGTTTGTAATCTTCAACACATAGTGGATTGGAGCCTTGGTGTGGACAACTAAGAGAGAGGACGTAGGTGCCTTGTAGAGAATGACCGAACCTCTATAAATCATTGTGTTTGATTTCTTTATCCCTATCTCCTTATAATTTATTATTGTTCATATTTGATTTTAAGTTCATTAATTGTTATTGTTTTCATTATATTTTCATCAAAAGGGCTTATTGTCTTAATTTCCATTCAACTATATTGAAATCATTATTTTGGAAGAATTTGGAGAGATCCAATTCACCCCCTCTTGGATCACCATCTAACCTATAAAGCTAACACATAATTATTTAAACTGGTTAGGTAAACATAATTATTTTTTAATCTTTTACATATTAATTTTTGAAATATTAATAAATTCATTTTATATTATTCTTAATAAGCTAGTATGAATTGAAAAAATTGTTTTATGGCCAAACAAAAGTGATTTAAAATAGATAATTATTCATATATGTAGACACCCAATTTGGTCCATGCTCGGATCAATTGGGCCTGGTCCAAATGGGTAAGTCTATTCTCTTTTTATTTTTATTTTTATTTTTATTGTATTTTACATTTTTATTTTATTTCTATTTCTATTTTTATTTTTATTTTATTTTATTTTTATTATTTTATATATATATTTTAGGTATTTATGTATTTATTAATATTTAGATATCTTTATTATTTTTTTTTCTTTTTTTCTTTTTTTTCTTGTTAATATTTATGTATATCAGATTATGTATTATCTGTTATTTAATTTTAATTATCTGTTAATTTTCTTGATTTATCTTATTTATTTTCTTTTGATTTTTTGTATTTTTTTTTATTTCCTTTTTTGATTTACCTGGCTGGAGATTGGATTGGGATTCAATCAGAAGAGTCCAGATTGGATTCAAATATTGAATCCCCGTCCAAAGAGGAATTGGGATTGATCAGAAACTCCTGATCAATCCCTATAAAAAAGACCCTCTGGAACATAACAGGATACACAGAAAAACAGTAAGCAAAAGCTACTGATTGAGAGAAAATGGGCGTATAGAAGGCTAAGAAAAGGTTTAGAGGTATTTTGAGAAATAGCAAAAAATTTTTGAAGATTTTTGACGATTTTTTTCTGGGAATTTTTGGAAAATTCCAGATTTCGGTTGAATTTTCTGGCGAAAGTTGCATTTTTCGGCTAAGATTTCGGCCAACTTTGAAGTTTCCGGTGAGCTGCCTAGTTTCCAGCGAAGAATCCCAGAAATCGACCAACTTTTCGATGAACTTGTGATGAAAAACCCAGATTCCAACGAAATTTTCTAGAATCCGGTGAAAATTCAACTGGAGTTCTTCGACCATTTTAGAGAGAAGCGAGAGAAAAAAGAGGAAGAGAGAGAGAGGGGAGAAGGTTTCTGCTAAAAAATAGAGGGAAGAGCCTTATATACCCTCCCAAAATGATGTCGTTTTTGCCTTAAGTGACCTAGAGGATCCACGCGTTTTGTCGAGATTCGACCCGACCCGAGCGTCGACCCACTTCCTGACCCGTGCGTGTCTCTCCCCCTCCAAGCTGATAGTCGAGCCGAGCCGAGGTCCCAAGCCGCTTCTCCGAGCCGTTTTCTCTTCCTTGAGTCGAGCCGAGCCGAGCCGTATTCCGAGCCGCTCCAGGTTTTTTTTTTTTGAATTTATTTATTTATTTGTTTATTTATTTATTTATTAGATTAGGTTTATTTAATATTCTTTTTATCTTTATTTTATTTTTATTTTTGTTTTACTTTTCTTTATTTTATTTTATTTTATTTTTTATTTTGTTTTATTATTCTATTTTCTTTAAATAAAAATAAAAAATATATATATATTTGGGAAAAAGTTGAAAGTATCAATTTTCCTTAAAAATAAATTTAAAAAAAAAAAGGTTTTTGGGGAAAAGTTGAAAGTATCAATTTTCCTCGAAATTAAAGTTTCAAAAAAATAAATTTTTGAGGAAAAGTTGAAAGTATCAATTTTTCCTGCACAAAGGGCAATCCTTTTTTTTTAATGTCAAATAATCCAACGATGGAGCCTCTGCAAGTGAAACAGTAGTTTTTCTTGCATACTCTTGAGGTGAGGGAATTTTCTCAATTTTTTGCTAAAAGTATTAGAGTCAATTGAGAATAATTTTCAATAATTAATTACTTGGTAAAATTTTAAGGCTCATTGGATAACACAAATTTAAGCTGGTACCATCTTTTGATGGGCGTTGTGAGGGTGCTATAACCTTTCTCACACGTAATCGAACTCCCCGAACCTTGTTTTGGTTAGCAGACCTGAACCTATTCTTTTAGGGACCCTTAAACTTAGGTGTTCCCTGAAAGGACAGATTCTTTAGGTGGCCAATTGTACCTAGATAAAAAAGATTGGTGGCGACTCCTTAAAAGTCAATGTCTAGCGATAGATCCCTGGATCTAGACGTTATGACAGCTTGACGACTCCACTGGGGACTTTGAGAGTCAGGCCAGCAAATAATTTGCGTTATCCAAAAGCCTAATAAAATTGAACCTTTTTGTATATATGTGTTATTATTCATTCATGTTTATTTACTTTGTTAATTATGTCATTCATATGCATATGCATAACATGAGCTCTACACCCGAGCTCCATCCCTCTAGGAGGGAGTAAAGTACCTATTGCTTTCGTGAGGTCTAATGCCTCCGCAGTGGCTAACGAAATACTCCCACTCAAATTGAACCTTTTTCGCTTGTAACTTGTAATAGGTGAGGATTAGGGTGCCTTACTAGTTTGTGATGGACAAGGATGTAAGGAACAATTTGAGGACCTTTAGACTTTGACCTTAAAATCGCATATAGTGAACCTTAGAAGTGCCTAACCTATAGATAGAGCCATCACTCTTCCCTTTTAGAATTGACCAAAACATAGGATTCATCCCTTTTACTTTGTGTGATGTTTAAATTTACTTGGTTATTTGTACTTTTTTTGGGTATACTAACCTTTTTCTTATTCTTTTGGTTCATACGCATATCATAAAGTTGCATAAAGAACATTTGTTTAAAAAATGGTCTTCAACAATTTTTTTCATGGACGCCAATAAACGTTTAATTTGTTTTTCATCAGTATTAGCACCCTGTGGGACACCTAATGAAGTAAGGGCCCAGTCAGAAAAGACTCAACTGAAGATGGGAGATTGCTTGCCAATTGGGTATGATTCTACTCTGTCTCAAGAAACATCTATCCTCCTTAAGCAAAACAATTTAGAGGATCTGGTTGATATCTGAAAGAAGATGAGTCCGTCAAGACAAGAGCAGTTTTGTCAGAAACATGGGCATATAGCACACCTTCTAGCAGTGGTTGTTGATGATCAACTAATCAGAGCTACAGCATAATTCTGGGATCCTGCATACAAGTGTTTCATCTTTAATGAAGCTGATATAACTTTCACCATCGAAGAATACTCGGTTTTATTAGGTCTACACCTCAAGACTCCAGACAAGATATATGTCAAAAAACATAAGTCAGGATTTCGTAAAAATCTGGCTCAACTCATAGGGATAGGTAAAGAAGTTGTGGATTCTCATACAAAGAAGAAACAAGAACAGGTCTGCCTACCTTGGAAGTTCTTTCATGAGTTTCTGATACAGCATGCCAATGAAGAACAAGGGTTAGACATATTTGCCTTGGCTATATACGGACTAGTGAACTTTCCAAAGGTTTTGGGACATATTGAGATAGCAATGGTTGATTTCTTCGAAAGTGTGATCAATGGCTGTAATCTTTCAACGGTAATATTAGTAGAGACTATACGATCTTTGAGTTATTGTCGTCGGAATGAAGGGCACTTCATAGAATGCATACAGTTATTGTACTTGTGGATGAAAAGCCATTTTGAACAAGGAAATGGTGCTTTCTCGAAGCTTTATATCCGTAATCATTTTCCAATCAAAGAATTCTGTGAAAGTGGGTGGTCAAAGTGAAAGTCTAAACAAGAATGGATAACTTTCTTACAAAAGTTGGAAAGTGCCAGGGTAAGATGGTTGGCCCCATGGATGAATCATGAGCCTATGTTGTATCAATGTGGGGATAGTACAGTGGTTCCACTTATGGGTTTATGGGGAGTGACGAATTATGCACCACTCCTAGTAAAAAGGTAATTTAGGGGAGAACAGTTTATTTCTATGACTTATGGGCTTCATTAGTTAGATTTCTCTTACAGTGAGCCTAAAGCATTTCAAAGGATGAATGAGATGATTAAAGCATGGAAAAATCCCTAAAGAGTTAGTCCTGGACCGTTCACTGAAAAAGTCACCCCAGGGTACTTGGTTTGGAGAACAAAGAGAAGACAAGAAATGGTATTCACTTATGAAATCTCTCAACCACTAACAGAAGAAAAATTTGAAGAGACACCATCAGAGTTAGAGTTGGCAACAAAAGAATTTGAGTTTGAAAAGAGCAAGTTAAAGCAAGAGATTCAGAAGCTTCAAGAAGAAAAAGCCCAGTGGAAAGGTAGAGTCGAAAGTTATGAAGTTAAAGTTCACAAGATTGCTAGAGAACGTGATACAGCTACTGAAGATCTAGCAAAGTTACACCAGGAGCATAAAAGGCTATGTGTGAAAGAAAAAGCCAAAGAGATAACCATTGTTGAACTGACTGAGGAAAATACAAGATTGAAGCAAGAGTATGCCGAATTGGAAGAAGAAAGTACCGAAGCACAGGAAAAAATTAACATGCTAAACAGTTATTTGAGCAGGCTAAGTCAAAAGTTGGATGAACAAGGAGATCACATTGTTGCATTGGTTAGAGAACACAGAGAATTATCATACCAAGTCTGGTGTGGTAAAAGAGAGAACTTAGGAAGGCAGAAATACATTGAGCACTTAACAACCCAAATCCATAAAGAGGTATGTAAGACAAGAGAGATGGTGGAAGAGGCAGAGGCATTAAGACAAGTGGTGGCCCCAGTAGGAGAACATGGACATCGTCTCTTGAACTTCATAGAAAAAGCCAAGGCCCAGTATGAATAGATCAAATAATTTTATGGCTATAATTCTAGGATGATAAACTTAATGTAGATCAAAGTTTTTTGGAATAAATGAAATTTTTTAGTTGAATATCATTTCTAAGGCAAATGTTCTTTGCATACATGCATTTTTCATTCATTGCATTTTCATTCATTACACTTAACAAAGTAACCATGTGATAATCATGCAAATTTACTAATTCTAAGATATGGTACTCAAGGTTCTAAGATAGCTCCATCTAGCGAGAACCCTGCCCATCGATACAACACAAGATCTAGAACAAGACAAATGGAGCAGTAAAAATTCTCATAGATTCGAAAAGATAGAAAAAGCACAGGAGAAGATCGAAAGTGAGCTAAGCAAGATCTAGAGGCTCTTAATAACATGAATAAAGGAAAAGGAGTTGAAGAAAATACAAGCCAGTAAGTTCCCCCATTACAAGAAGTGGCTGACCTTTTGTACCCTCTAGGTTTTGGCCCACCTCAAGCCCAGTCTGCTCAAGAGGTCCCACCATAACACTTCGTATATCCAACATATCCTAGAATGCCATCAGCTTCCATCCCAGGGCAGTATAATAGCTATGTAAATCCTATCTTCACTGAAAAAGTAGCAAAACCAGTTCTTGATCTAGATGATTTAAAAAAAAAAAAAGAGAAAGAAAAGATAAGAGTGGAAGTTCATGAAAGCTCCAAGATTAGCATGCTAGAGCAAAGGCTACGGGCTGTGGAAGGATTTAGCTTTTATAGGTCAGTTGATGCTGCTGGGCTCTGCCTAGTTCCAGATGTGGTTATTCCTCATAAGTTCAAAGTACCGAAATTTGAAAAATATGACGGTACAAAGTGCCCCAAAACCCACATCACCATGTATTGCAGGAAGATGGCAGCTCATGCTCATGATGAGAAACTCTTGATGCAAGTTTTTTAGGACAGTCTTACTGGCTCTACGGCCAGATGGTATGTTCAGCTAGACAGAACTCGCATTCGCTCTTAGAGCGATATGGCAGATGACTTTATCGGTTAATATTGACATATCATCGATTTGGCCCCTGATCGTTTGTCTTTATAAAATTTGGAGAAAAAGGCAAACGAGTCTTTTAAAGAGTATGCCCAGAGGTGGAGGGATGTTGCTTCTCAGGTACAACCTCCTCTGACCGACAAAAAAACTACAGTGCTATTTGTTAGCACTTTAAAACCTCCCTATTATGAAAAGATGATAGGGAATGCAACAAAAAATTTTACTGATATGGTAATCTCGGGAGAAATCATTGAGAGTGCCATCAAGAATGGTAAGCTAAAAGAAAATGAAGCATCTAGTAAAAGAGTCTCGAAGAAAAAAAAATTGAAGCTCAGGCTGTGAGCTTTGATAGACAATAACTTAGAGGTTATTCATCCTACCCACCACTAGAATATCTACCATATCACCCCGCTGTAAATAACACTTCCTTTCACCCATACCAACCATTTACACAATCACCATACCCCCAAACATATTAAACCCCTCATAGACCCTAAAATACCATGTACAATCCTAACATTCAACCTACCCTAAGACCCCAAAATCGCCCAACTAACCTCATCGGTGGCTCGCGGGAGCAACGAACCACTCGTGAGAAGCCTGTTTTTGACCCAATTCCAATGACTTATACGAAATTATATAAAGAGCTCTACAACAATCATTTGATTGCTCCGAGTAAATTGGAACCCCTTAAGCTACCTTACCCCAAGTGGTATGATCCCACTGCCCACTATGACTACCATTATGGGATTGCTGGACACTCTACCAAAATTTGCACTGCCCTAAAACACAAAGTGCAACGGTTGATCAAGGATAAGATGATTTACTTTGATACTGAAAGGATGACTGCGCTGAATGTTAGTGGCAATCCTTTGCCGAATCATAATGTGAATGCTATAGGTGAAGAACAGGAGCGTCATGTGAAGAAGAAAGTGGCAGATATTAAGACACCTCTCAGCCAACTGTTTAATATTTTACGAAAAGTAGACATGATACAACTGGTAAGTCCACACAGCTATCATGGAACATATATAGCTAGTACTAGTTGTAAGTATCATGATGGGGCAATGGGCCATTCCATTGAGACTTGTGAGCAGTTTCACTAGGAGGTGCAAAAACTCTTGGATTCACATCAGATGGAGGCCTATGAAGAAAAAGAAAACTTGAAGAATGTTGAGGTGCACATGACTGATAGGCCTGTAAAGTCGTTTCCAAAACCAGTGATAATTCAGTGTGGGAACAAAATCGAGATCAATCATAGACAAACTCCTCCCCAGGCCGATAACTTTTAAAGTCTCGACTCTTTTTTCGTACAAGGATGATAAAGTTGTAACCTAGAGATATGGCTGTGACACTGTAGTTCAGGGGCAAGAAGAAAAAGTCCCCAAAGTCGATGCTTTCAATATAATTGGTGTAGGAGGCATTACTCGAAGTGGGAGATGTTACACTCCAGAAATGCTAGAGAAGGCTATAAAGGAGAAAGCTAAAGAAGAAGAAAGATGAAATAATCCTGAGATAGAACCTGAAGATGATCAGTTGAAGCCAGTATTAAAAAGAGAGGTTTGTGAATTCTTGAAACTGGTAAAACACAGTGAGTATTCTATTGTGAAATAGTTGAATAAAATGCCAGCTTGAATCTCATTATTATCACTGCTGCTGAACTTAGAGCCACACCAAAATGCCCTGCTGAAGTGTTGAATCAGGCATACGTGGCACATAACGTGTCTCTTGAATATGTGAACCACTTGGCTGGAAATCTAGTCATGCCAAATCACATTTCATTTAGCGATGATGAGATTTTTTTGGAGGAAAAAGGAAATGCCAAGGCTCTACATATTACAATTAAGTGCAAGAGCCATATTATAGCCAAGGTCCTTATTGATAATGGCTCTACTATCAATGTCATGCCTATGTCAACTTTGGCAAGGCTACCCATTGATTACTCTCATATGAAAGATAGTCAGATGATTGTGAGAGCCTTTGATGGGACCAGAAGAGAAGTCCTGAAGGATATTGAAATACCCTTACAAATTGGGCCATACACCTTCAATGTAAAATTTCAAGTGATGGATATCTTTCCATCCTACAGCTATCTGTTAGGAAGACCATGGATTCACATGGCAGGAGCTGTGCCCTCTACTTTGCATCAGAAGATCAAGTTCAATGTGAAAGGTCAATTGGTAGGGATAGTTGGGGAAAAAGATATGCTAGTGACCCAACCATTGAACACTCCATATGTAGAGGCTGTCGAAGAAGCTTTGTAATGCTCCTATTGATCTTTTGAATTGGTCAATTCTGTAGGAGAAGGATTTCAAAATCAACCTTTTTCAAAGATAGTGGTGAGCCAAGTCATCAACAAAGGCTGGTATCTAGGACTTGGGCTAAGCAAATATTTACAGGAAATTAAAGAACCTCCGATAATAATATACAACAATGACAAGGTAGGCCTAGGCTATGAGATGGCAAAGTGGGAAGTCAAAAGAAGGCCATCAAGAAAGACAGTAAGACTGATGTTTATCCCACACTTGTATGAAACCTTCAGACCTGGAGGATCATGTACCCAGATACAAGAAAAAGTGTGGAAGATGATTTTACCCAGTTAACCATTAATGTTGTTGAAGATGAACTGGGGATTAATCAAGAGGAGTGGGTTCGCCTTTGTCCACCAGATTTTGAGCTCAATAATAGGAGTGCCATCAAGATGCCTTTGACTTTTGATTTTGATGCAATGTAATTGTAACATCTTAATAGCTATTGCCCAAGGCATTGGGGTGATCTTTTTGTTTGGGTCATTCATCATTTATTGTTTTTAATAAAAACTAAGAAGGATGCATTTTCATTCATTTCTTCTTGTGTCTTCATTATTTCCATCTTTCCAAACACATTTTGCCAACATATCCCACTTCATTCAATTGCAGGTCTTTAAATGAACATGAAGATAATCATGATAACAATCAAGAGGTTAGCTTTGAGAATTCAATTAACACTGATGAACTTGACAATGAAGAGAATTCTGAAGAATATGTTATGCCTCCGGATCTAATGAGGATGATTGAACAAGAAAATAAGCCAATTGAACCTCATCAGGAGGTAGTGGACTTAGTGAATCTGGGAGATGAAAAGAATAAGAAAGAGGTTAGAATAGGCACTTCACTTTCATTAGGAGATAGGCAACGATTAGCAGACCTTCTTCGAGAATTTATAGATATATTTGCTTGGTCTTACCAGGATATGCCAGGGTTAAGCACAGAGATAGTGGAGCATAGATTACCCCTAAAGCCAGAATGTAAGCCAGTTCAGCAAAAACTAAGACGGATGAAGCTCGAAATGCTACTAAAGATTAAAGAAAAGGTGAAGAAACAATTTGATGCAGGTTTTCTACAAGTGGCTAAGTATCCAGAATGGGTAGCCAATATAGTCCCAGTTCCTAAGAAAGATGGAAAAGTACGAATGTGTGTAGACTATCGAGACTTGAATAAAGCTAGCCCAAAGGATAACTTTCCTTTACCTCATATTGACACACTGGTAGATAACACGGCTAAGCATTCGATTTTCTCTTTTATGGATGGTTTCTCGGGGTATAACCAAATAAAAATCGCTGCAGATGATATGGAAAAGACTACTTTTGTGACCATGTAGGGAACCTTCTACTATAAAGTCATGTCTTTTGGGTTAAAGAATGCTGGGGCAACATATCAAAGGGCCATGGTAACACTCTTCCATGACATGATGCACAAAGAGATCGAGGTGTATGTAGATGATATGATTGCAAAGTCTTGTGAGGATGAAAATCATGTCACTAGCCTCAGAAAGTTATTTGAGAGGTTGAAAAAATTTTAGCTCAAATTAAACCCAGCCAAGTGCACCTTTGGGTTAAAGTCAGGGAAATTGTTAGGCTTTGTGGTCAGTGAAAGATGAATTCAAGTCGATCTCGATAAGATACGGGCTATTCAAAATCTGTCACCTCTCAGCACACCAAAAAAAGTTTGAGGTTTTCTGAGGAGATTGAATTACATTTCTCAATTTATCTTTCAGCTTACTTACAAATGTGATCTCATATTTAAGCTTCTCCGTAAAGATAATCCTAGAAAATGGAATGAAGAATGTCAAGAGGCGTTTGATAAAATTAAGCAATATTTATCGAACCCTCAAATATTGGTGCCACTTGTTTCAGGGAAACCTTTAATCTTATACTTAACCGTATGTGAAAATTCAATGGGATGTGTGCTGGGGCAGCAAGACGAGGCCAGCTGAAAGGAGAGAGCTATTTACTATCTGAGTAAAAAGTTCACGGAATATGAATCCAAGTATTCTTCATTGGAGAAAATGTGTTGTGCATTAGCGTGGACTGCCAAAAGACTCAGACAATATATGCTCTATCATACTATATGGCTCATAGCGAAACTGGATCCAATTAAGTATATCTTTGAGAAACCTTCTTTATCTAGAAGAATCACTAGATGGCAAGTAATGCTCTTAGAATATGATATTATATACATGAGCCAAAAAGCAATAAAATGGGGCGCTATAGCAAAATTTCTTGCAAATCGTGCTACTGAAGAGTATGAGTCGATAGAGTTGGAATTTCCTGATGAAGGCTTGATGACTATTGCTCAACCGGAGGAAAGGGAGCATGGAGAAAAATGTTGGAGAATGTATTTTGATGGAGCTGCTAATGCCTTGAGGCATGAAATTGGGGCAATTTTAATTTCTCCAGAAGAACAATACTGTCCTGTAACAGCGAGGTTAAATTTCAATTGCCCAAATAATATCGCTGAATATGAGGTATGTGTCATGGGCTTACAAGCTACTATAGATAGAAAAGTGAAAGTACTAAAAGTGTTTGGAGACTCAGCTCTAGTTATATATCAGTTGAAAGGAGAATGGGAGACGAGAGATTCAAAACTCATTCCATATCATAAGTACATTCTAGAGTTGATGAAACAATTTGAAGATATCCAGTTTGATCACTTACCTCGAGAAAAGAATTTGATTGCTGACGCATTGGCTACTCTGGCTGCGATGATTCAAATTAATGATAATACTGACATTCAATCCATCAAGTTAGATGTTAAAGATATACCAGCTTATTGTTCTAACATAAAGGGAGAAGAAGATGGAAAGCCCTAGTATTATGACATCTTACAGTATATCAAGGATCAGCAATATCCAGTTCAAGCAACAAAAAATGATAAAAAGGTCATCTGAAGATTGGTTATGAGCTTTTTCCCGGATGGGGATGTCCTGTACAAAAGAAGTAAGGATCAAGTATTATTAAGGTGCGTAAATGAGACTGAAGTGAAGAAAATCATTAAAGAGGTGCATGATGGAATATGTGGGGTACATACTAGTGGACATATGACGGCAAGATATATCATGAGAGCGGGATATTACTGGTTGACGATGGAGAATGATTGCATTGATTATGCTCGTAAATGCCATAAATGCCAGATATATGCTGATAAGATTCATACTCCACCGTCTACTTTACATGTTATGGACCACCATGGCCATTTTCAATGTGGGGCATGGATGTCATTGGTTCAATCACGCTGAAAGCTTCTAACGGGCACAGATTCATTTTTGTGATGATAGATTACTTCACAAAATGGGTAGAGGCAGCATCATATGCAAGTGTTACACGCTTTGTGGTTTGTAAGTTCATAAAAAAAGAGATTATCTGTAGATATGAACTTTCGAAGAGAATTATTTTAGACAATGCCAAGAATCTAAATAGTAAGATGATGCAAGAAGTATGTGCTCAATACAAGATCAGGCATCATAACTCGGCACCATACCGTCCGAAGATGAGTGGGGCAATTGAGGCAGCTAATAAAAACATAAAGAGGATTTTGGAGAAAATGACTGAGACTTACAAAGATTGGCATGAGAAGTTGCCATTTGCATTACATGCATATCGAACGTCAGTTCGCACCTCTACTGAGGCAACCCTATTTTTTTTGGTTTATAAGATGGAAGCTACACTACCAGTGGAAGTAGAGATCCCCTCTTTGAGAGTTTTAAAAGAAGCTGAGTTAGAAGAAGCCGAATGGATTTGAGAACGTTATAAGCAGTTAAATTTCATAGAAGAAAAAAGATTGATCGCACTGTGCCATGGTCAGCTATATTAAAGAAGAATGATGAGGGCTCATGATAAGAAAATTTGGCCCCGTTGCTTTTGAGAAGGAGAGTTAGTCTTGAAAAGAATTCTCCCAATCCAGTACGATAGTAGAGGAAAATGGACTCCGAATTGGGAAGGGCCGTATGTGGTGAAACGAGCTTTTTCGGGTAAAACGCTGATACTAACTGAGATGGATGGAAATGATTTACCCCATCCTATAAATTCTGATGCTTGAAGAAATACTATGCTTGAAAAAAAAATAAAAAAATGAAAAAATGAAAAAATGAAAAAATAAAAAAAGAAAAAGTGAAAAAGGAGGACTCAAGGCGAAAATCCTAAAAAGGCGGTTTGAGTCATAGAAGGTTTGTCTAAGTTGAAAACCTGAAAAGGCAGCTTAGATAAGAAGAATACAACATATAATTTAAAAGTCCGCTGATATGGAGGCTAGCAAATTCGGAAGAGTTCCAAGTTGTTAAATATATCAAGGGGTTGAGTTTTCAGAAAAAACTTTGAGATGTGTTATCATGATTATCTGATTGTTCATTTTGGGCTTTGTCCCCACACCCATCCTTGTAATTCTTTCTTAGCCAAAGTTTGCCAACATTTTGCTAATAAAAGACATTCTATTTCATTCTTTGTGTCTTTTTCTTATGACCGTTTCTCAACATTCAAATTCTTTTCTTCTTAATACCCCACCATTGAAGAAATGTGCAAATGCATTCTTACTTTTTGAGTTTGAAATAATGATAGATGAATGAATAACAACATGAAAGATTTTTACATTACATTAAATAAGTCAAAAGTGAAAAAGGCAGAATCGAGATGTTCAACTCTTGATTAGGACATTGAATCTGGGAAGAGATTTTTTACAGGAAGAATGTGAGTGGAAGAGACAATTAAGAGCTACACTGGTTCAATCTTAGAAGAGCAGTGTAATTGGATCTCTGAAGAATCAAAAGGCTTGATGCCCAAAAAAAAAAGCTTGAGAAACTTGAGTACCATACATTGAATAGGAATTAATTGGCCAACATTTGCATAGCATGCATTGAAATTCATATGCATTACATAGCATACACTACTTTCAGGAAAGTGTAGTGTATAAATTCAAGAAGCAGGGTGTTCCAACATCCCACATAGAGAAGACAGATATGAAGATATTTTGTAAATTTGAGAAGAAACTTGTCAGGTAAGTTCCTAATCCTTGAAATAGGATGTCTTTTGGTATCAGGGTTGATTTATGAGACCTTTGGGCATAATCTCCTGAAATTCTTTCAAACACAACTTTCAACTCCTTTGGACATGATTGTCAATGAGTAATTTACATTTTAAAGTCGTGGTGCCTCTGTTTAGAAGAGCAATTTACTTTTCAAAGTCATGGTGCCTCTGTTTAGAGGAGCAATTTACTTTGCAATTTACTTTCCCAAAGTCGTGGTGTCTCTGTTTAGAGGAGCAATTTACTTTTCAAAGTCGTTGAGCCTCTGTTTAGAGGAGCTTTGATAAAAAAAAACAAAAAAACAAAAAAAACAAAAAGTAAAAAGGTCGAGTTGAGTCTTGATTAGGTGTCTACGTCTTTGCGCAATTTCTATTTCACAGAAAATGTGCAAAGAGGGGCAGCTGTAGACACCCAATTTGGTCCAGGCCCAGATCAATTGGGCCTGATCCAAATGGGTAAGTCTATTTTCTTTTTTCTTTATTTTATTTTTATTTTTATTTTTATTGTATTTTACATTTTTATTTTATTTCTATTTTTATTTTTATTTTATTTTATGTTATTTTTATTATTTTATATATATATTTTTAGGTATTTATGTATTTATTAATATGTAGATATCTTTATTTTTTTTTCTTTTTTTTCTTGTTAATATTTATGTATATCAGATTATGTATTATCTGTTATTTAATTTTAATTATCTGTTAATTTTTTTTATTTATCTTATTTATTTTCTTTTGATTTTTGATTTTTGATTTTGATTTTTTTGTTTTTATTTCTTTTTTTGATTTACCTGGCTGGAGATTGAATTAGGATTCAAATTCAATTAGAAGAGTCCATATTGGATTTAAAGATTGAATCCCCGTCCAAAGAGGAATTGGGATTGATCAGAAACTCCTGATCAATCCTTATAAAAAGGACCCTCTGGAACGGAATAGGATACACAAAAAAAGTAAGCAAATGCTACTGATTGAGAGAAAATGAGCGTATAGAAGGCTAAGAAAAGGTTTAGAGGTGTTCTGAGAATTAGCAGAAATTTTTTGAAGATTTTTGGCAATTTTTTTCTGGGAATTTCTGGAAAATTCCAGATTTGGGTTGAATTTTTCGACAAAAGTTACATTTTTCGATGAAGATTCCGATCAACTTTGAAGTTTCCGGTGAGCTGTCTAGTTTTCGACGAAGAATCCCAAAAATCGACCAACTTTTCGATGAACTTGCTGTAAAAAACCTAGATTCCGGTAAAATTTTCCAGAATCCGATGAAAATTCAACCGGAGTTCTTCGACCATTTTAGAGAGAAACGAGAGAAAAAATAGGAAGAGAGAGAGAGGGGAGAAGGTTTCTGTTGAAAAACAGAGGAAAAGCCTTATATACCCTCCCAAAACGACGTCGTTTTTACCTTAAGTGACCCAGAGGATCTGCGCGTTTTGTCGAGATCCGACCCGACCCGAGCGTCGACCTGCTTCTTGACCCGCACGTGTCTCCCCCCCTCCGAGCCGAGATCCTAAGCTGCTTCTCCGAGCCATTTTCTCTTCCTTGAGCCGAGTCGAGCCGTATTCCGAGCCACTCCAGGTTTTTTTTTTTGAATTTATTTATTTATTTATTAGATTAGGTTTATTTAATATTCTTTTTATCTTTATTTTATTTTTATTTTTGTTTTACTTTTATTTTATTTTATTTTATTTTTATTTTTGTTTTACTTTTATTTTATTTTATTTTTTATTTTTATTTTGTTTTATTATTCTATTTTATTTAAAGAAAAATAAAAAAATATATTTTTAGGGAAAAGTTGAAAGTATCAATTTTCCTTGAAAATCAAGGTTTCCAAAAAATATTTTTGAGGAAAAGTTGAAGTATCAATTTTCCTTAAAAATAAATTTTTAAAAAAAATCAACTTTTGAGGAAAAGTTGAAAGTATCAATTTTCCTTAAAAATAAATTAAAAAAAAAAAAGGTTTTTGGGGAAAAGTTGAAAGTATCAATTTTCCTTGCACAAAAGGCAATCATTTTTTTTTATTGTCAAATAATCCGACGATGGAGCCTTTACAAGTTTACAAGTGAAACAGTAGTTTTTCTTGCATACTCTTTAGGTGAGGGAATGTTCTCAATTTTCTACTAAAAGTATTAGAGTCAATTGAGAATAATTTCCAATAATTAATTACTTGGTAAAATTTTAAGGCTCATTGGATAACACAAATTTAAGCTGGTACCATCTTTTGATAGGCATTGTGAGGGTGCTATAACCTTTCTCACATGTAATCGAACTCCCGAACCTTGTTCTGGTTAGCAGACCTGAACCTATTTTTTTAGGGACCCTTAAACTTAGGTGTTCCCTAAAAGGACAGATTCTTTAGGTGGCCAATCACACCTAGATAAAAAAGATTGGTGGCGACTCCCTAAAAGTCAATGTCTAGCGATAGATCCCTGGATCTAGACGTTATGACAATATAGTCTTAACTCTTTGAACTAGTTCGGTAGATAAATTTATTTTTTAAATCTCTTAGTTGTTAATTTTTGGAATATTATTATATAAGTATTATTTTATTTCGAACATGCTTATATGAAAGTAATAATTGTTTTATGATAGAACAAAATGTTATAATGATTTGAAGTATACAATTGTTCAAATAATCATAACTATTTAAACTAATTTAGTAAACAAATTTATTTCCTAAATCTCTTACATATTTATTTTTGAAAGATTAATAAATTAGTATTATTTTATTTTGAATAAATTATTATAAAAAACAATTGTTATATGACCAAAACAAAGGTAATAATGATTTGAAATAGATAATTATTGAAACAATCATAATTATTTGAATTGATATGGTAAACAGATTCACTTTTTAAATCACTTAATTATTAATTTTTGAAATATTAATAAATTAGTATTATTTTATTTTGAGTAAACTTGTATGAACTGAAACAATTGTTTTGTAATAAAACAAAAGGTCATAACAATTTTCAATGGACAATGGTTCAAATAGTCATAACTATTTGAAACTTTTCGGTACTATTTGAAACTTTTCGGTAAAAATATTTTTTTAAACTCTTGTTTATTAATTTTTGAAATATTAAAAAATTAGTATTATTTTATTTTGGATAAGCTTTTATGAACTAAAACAATTATTTTATGTCAAAACAAAAGGTCATAATGATTTTAAATATTTAATTGTTTAAATAGTCTTAACTATTTGAATTTGTTCAATAAATGGATATATTTTTTCAAATCTTTTGCTTATTAATTATTTGAATATTAATAAATTTAGATTATTTTATTCCAAATAATCATGTAAGAGATGAAACAAATATTTTATGACTAAACAAAAGGTTAGAACAATTTGAAATAAAATAGTTAGTCTAATAGTTTTAACTATTTGAACTAATTCAACAAATAAATTTCTTTTTTAAATCTCTTATTAATTTTTTAAATATTATTAAATTAGCATTATTTTTAACTGAATAAGCTTCTATGATAAGAAATAATTATTTTATGACAAAACAAAGATCTTAATGATTTGGGATTGATAATTGTGTAGATAGTCATAAATATTTGAACTGGTTCGATAAACATATATTTTTTTTAAATCTCTTATTTATTAATTTTTGAAATATTAAAAAATTAGTATTATTTTATTTTGGATAAGCTTGTATGATCAAAAACAATTATTTTATGACAAAACAAAATGTCATAACGATTTGAAACAGATAATCATTCAAATGGCCATAATCATTTTAATTGATTTGGTAAACATATTTATTTTTTAAATTTCTTACTTATTATTTTAGAAAATATTAATAAATTAGTATTATTTTATTCTATCTAAGCTTGCATTAACTTAAATAATTGTTTTCTTACAAATCAAAAGGTTATAATGATTTTAAATAGAAAATTGTTTAAATGGCAAACAAATTTATTTTTTAAAATCTTTTTCTCATTAATTTTTTGAATGCTAATAAATTATTATTAATTTATTCTGAATAATCTTGTATGAACTAGAACAATTGTTTTATAACTAAACAAAAGGTCAGAATGATTTTAAATAGATAATTGTTCTAATAGTTTTAACCATTTGAACTGATTCAGTAAATAAATTTATTTTTTAAATCTCTTACTTATTAATTTTAAAAATATTATTAAATTAGTATTATTTTAATCAGAAAAGCTTGTATGAACAAAATAATTGTTTTACGACAAAAGAAAAAGTTATAACAATTTAAAATAGATAATCATTCATATCATCGTAACTATTTTAACTGGTTCAACATTTAGATTTATTTTTTAATTTTCTTGGTTATTAAGTTTTGAAATATTATTAAATTAGTATTATTTTATTCCAAATAAAATAGTATGAATAGAAAACCAATTGTTTAATGACAAAATAAAAGGTTATAATGATTTGAAATAGATAATTATTCAAATAGTCAAAACTAATTGAAATGCTTTGGTAAACAAATTTACTTTTTAAATCTCTTACTAATTAATTTTCTGAATATTAATAATTTAGTATTATTTTATTTTGAACAAACTTTTCTTTACAAAAACAATTGTTTTATGGCAAAACAAAAAGTAATACTGATTTGAAATAAATAATTGTTCAAATAGTTATAATTACTTTAACTGGTTCGGTAAATAGAATTATTTTTTAAATCTCTTACTTATAATTTTTTGAAGTATTAATAAATTAGTTTTATCCTATTATGAATACGCTTGTACGAGCTGAAATAATTGTTTTATAACAAAACAAAAGGTCATAACAATTTGAAATAAATAATTGCTTATATAGTCTTAACTATTTGAACAAAAGGTCAAACAATTTGAAATAAATAAATATTAATAAATTAGTATTATTTTATTCTGAATAAGCTTGTATGAACTGAAACAATTATTGTATGACTAAACAAAATGTCAAAATAATTTGAAATAGATAATTATTCTAATAGTCTTAACTTTTTAAATTGGTTCAGCAAACACTTTTATTTTTTAAATCTCCTATTTATTTTTGGAATATTATTAGATTAGTATTATTTTTATCCAAATAAGCTTGAATGATAAAAAATTATTGTTTTATGAGAAAACAAAGATCATAATGATTTGAGATTGATATTTGTTCAAATATTCATAACTATTTGAACTGGTTTGGAAAGCTATTTTAAGTTTTAAATCTTTTGCTTATTAACTTTTGAAATATTAATAAAGTAGTATTATTTTATTACAAATAAGTTATTATGAATTGAAACAATTGTTTTATGACAAAACAAAAGCTTATAATGACTTTAAATAGTTAGAATAATTGTTAAAAAGTCAAATCTTTTTTAACTTTTTCAGTAAACAAATTTATTGTTTTAAATCTCTTACTTATTAATTTTTTGAATGTTAATAAATTATTATTATTTTATTCTAAATAAGCTTGTACAAACTAAAATAATTATCTTATGACTAAATAAAAGGTCAAAACAATTTGAATAGATAATTGTTCTAATAGTCTTAACTTTTTGAACTAGTTCGACAAGCATATTTATTTTTTAAATCTCTTAGTTATTAATTTTTGGAATATTATTAAACTGGTATTATTTTAATTCGAATAAGCTTGTATGAAAAAGAGCAATTGTTTTATGACAAAATAAAGATCCTGACATTTTGCGATAGATAATCGTTCAAATAGTGATAACTATTTAAACTATTTCATAAAATAGATATAGTTTTTAAATCTCTTATTAATTATAAAAAATTAATAGATCTATATTATTTTAATATGAATCATTTTGCATGAATAGAAACAATATTCGAAATAGATAATAGTTCAAATGACAAGACTGTTTGAACTTGTTCAGTAAATAGATTTATTTTTTATATCTTCTACTTATTAATTTTAGAATATTAATAAATTAGTATTATTTTATTTCAAATAAAATTTTATGAATAGAAACAATTATTTTATGACAAAACAAAAGATCATAATGGTTTGAAATAAATAATTATTCAAATAGTCATAACTATTTGAACTCGTTCATTAAAAAGATTTATTTTTTAGGTATTTTACATATTAATTTTTAGAATTTTAATAAATTAGTATTATTTTATTCTAAATAAGCTTTTATGAGTAGAAACAATTGGTTTATGACAAAAAAAAAAGATCATAATGATCTGAAATAGATAATTGTTCAAATAGTCATAACTATTTAAATGTATTTAGAAAACATATTTTTTTAAAAATTTTTACTTATTAATTTTTGAAATATTAATAAATTTATATTATTTTGTTCGAAATAAGCTTGCATGAATAAGACCAATTGTTTTATGACAAAACAAAATGTCATAATGTTTTGAAACTGATAATTATTTAGATAGTTATAACTATTTGAACATATTTTGTAAATATATTCATTTTTTAATTATCTTACTCATTAATTTTCAAAATATTAATAAATTAGTATTATTTTATTTCAAATAAGCTTATATGAATAGAAAGAATTGTTTTATTACAAAACAAAAGGTCACAATGATTTAAAATAGATAATTATTCAAATTGTCATGACTATTTGAACTTGTTTGGTAAACATATGTATTTTTTAAATATTTTACTTATTATTTGTAGAAATATTAATAAATTAATATTATTTTAATCTGAATAAGCTTGTATAAATAGAAATAATTGTTTTATAATAAAACAAAAAGTCATAACAATTTAAAATAAATAATTTTTCAAATAGTCATAATGATTTGAACTTGTTTGATAAACATAATTATTTTTTAAATATTTTATTTATTACTTCTCTTAATATTAATAAATTTATATTATTTTATTCAAAATAATATAGTATGAAAAAAAAATCATTTTATGACAAAGCAAAAGGTTATAACAATTTCAAATAGATAATTGTTCGAATAATCATAATTATTTAAACTTGTTCCATAAACAGATTCATTTTTTAAATCTCTTAATTGTTAATTTTTGGAATATGAATAGCTCAGTATTATTTTATTTCGAATAATTTTAGATTAACTAAAATAATTTTTTTAAGACCAAACAAAAGGTCATAATGATTTCAAATAGATATTTATTCAAATATTCATGACTATTTGATCTATTTTAGTAAACATATTTATTTTTAAAATTTTTTACTTATCAATTGTTGAAATTTTAATAAATTAGTATTATTTTAATCTGAATAAGCTTGTATAAACATAAACTATTGTTTTATAATAGAATAAAAAGTCATAACAATTTGAAATAAATAATTGCTCAAATAGTCATAACTATTTAAATTGGTTTAATAATCAGATTTAATTTTTAAAAGTCATATTAATTTTGAAATATTAATAGATTACAATAAAACAAAAGGACATAACAATTTCAAATAGATAATTATTTATATAGCCTTAACTATTTAAACTGGTTCAACAAAAAAATTTATTTTCTAAATCTCTTAGTTATTAATTTTCATGATATTATTAGATTAGTATTATTTTATTTCAAATAAGCTTGTATGAACATAAGTAATTGTTTTATGACAAAACAAAAGGTTATAATGACTTGAAATATATAATTGTTTAAATAGTCATAATTATTTGAACTGGTTCGATAAATAAATAATCTCGTATTTATAAATTTTTGAAATATTAATAAATTAGTATTATTTTATTCTGAATTGGCTTGTATGATGAAAAACAATTGTTTTATGACAAAAAAAAGTTCATAACTATTTGAAATAGATAATTGTTCACATAGCCACAATTATTTGAACTGATTCGATAAACTAATTTATTTTTTAAATCTCAAACTTTTTTTTTTGAAATATTAATAAAGTAATATTATTTTATTTTGGATATACTTTAATGAAAGGAAAGAATTGTTTTATGATAAAACAAAAGGTCATAACGATTTTAAATAGATAATTGTTCAAATAGTCATAATCATTTGAACTTATTCTGTAAACATATTTATTTTTTTAAATTCCTTACTTATTAATTTTTTGAATGTTAATAAAATATTATTATTTTATTTCAAATAAGTATGTATGAAACAATTATTTTATGACTAAACAAAAGGTTAGAATGATTTGAAATAGATAATTATTCTAAAAGTCTTAACTATTTGATTGGTTCGGCAAATACATTTATTTTTTAATTCTTTTATTAATTTTTAGAATATTATTAGTTTAGCAATATTTTACTTCGAATAAGTTTATAAAAATAGAAACAATTATTTTATAACAAAACAAAGATCATACCGATTTGAAAAAGATCATAGAGATTTGAAATAGATAACTATTCAAATAGTCATAACTATTTGTACTGGTCCAGTAAATAGATTTAGTTTTTGAATCTCTTATTAATTTTCAAAATATTAATAAAATAGTATTATTTTATTATGAATAATTTTGTATGAATAGAGACAATTGTTTTACAACAAAACAAAAAGCCCTAACGATTTGAAATAGATAATAGTTCAAATGGACATGACTATTTGAACTTGTTCGGTAAACATATTTATTATTTAAATCTCTAACTTATTAATTTTTTGAATATTAATAAATTAGTATTATCTTATTTTGAATAAACTTGTATAAATAAAAACTATTGTTTTATGACAAAACAAAAGATCATAACAATTTGAAATAAATAATTATTTAAGTAGTCATAACTATTTGAATTTGCTCGATAAACAAATTTAATTTTTAAATCTTTAAGTTATTAATATTTTGAATTTTAATAAATTAATATTTTTTATTTTAAATAAGCCTTTATGAATAGAAACAATTGGTTTATGACAAAAAAAAGGTCATAATGATTTGAAATAGGTAATTGTTTAAATAGTCATAACTATTTTAACGTGTTTAGAAAATAGATTTATTTTTTAAATTTTTACTTATTAATCTTTGAAATATTAGTAAATTTATATTATTTTATTCGAACTAAGCTTGTATGAATGTAAACAATTGTTTTATAACAAAACAAATGGTCATAATGATTTGAAATAGATAACTATTCAAATAGTCATAACTATTTGAACTTGTTTGGTAAACAAATTCATTTTTTAAATCTCTTACTCATTAATTTTTGAATATTAATAAGTTAGTATTGTTTTATTTCAAATAAGCCTATATGAATTGATAAAATTTTTTATGATGAAACAAAAGAGCAAAATGATTTGAAATAGATAATTATCTAAATAGTTATTACTATTTGAATTTATTTGATAAACATATTTATTTTTTAAAATCTTTTACTTATTAAATATCAAAATATTAATAAATTAGTGTTATTTTAATCCAAATAAGCTTTTATGAACAAAAATAATTGTTTTATGACAAAACAAAAGGTTATAATGACTTGAAATAAATAATTATTCAAATAATCATAACTATTTGAACTTGTTTGGTAAACAAATTTGAAGCTTGTATGAATAGAAAAAAATTGTCTTATGAGAAAACAAAAGGTTATACCAATTTGAAATATATAATTGTTCAAATAGCCACAATTATTTAAACTTGTTCGGTAAATAGATTCATTTTTTAAATCTCTTACTTGCAAATTTTTGGAATATTAATAAATTAGAATTATGTTATTTTGAATAAGCTTGTACGAGCAGAAATAATTGTTTCGTGACAAAACAAAAGGTCATAACGGTTTGAAATGGATAATTATTCAAACAATCATAACTATTTGCACTGATCAGGCCAATGGATACATTTTCTAAATCTGTTACTTATTAATTTTAAATTAGCATTACTTTATTTTGAATAAGACTATATGAATAGAAACAATTGTTTTATGATAGAACAAATGGTCATAACAATTTGAAATAAATAATTGTTCAAATAGTTATAACTAATTGAACTGGTTTGGCAAACAGATTTATCTTTTAAATCTCTTACTTATTAATTTTCAAGATATTAATAAGTTAATATTATTTTATTTTGAACAAATTTATATAAAGAAAACATTTGTTTTATGATAAAATAAAAGATAATAACGATTTAAAATAGATAATTATTCAAATATTCATACTTATTTGAATTGGTTCAGCTAACAAAATTATCTTTTTAATCTCTTACTTATTAATTTTTGAAAATATTAATAAATTCAATTTATTTTATTTCGAATAAGTTAGTAAGAGCTAAAAAAAATTGATTTACAATAAAATAAAATGTCATAACTATTTGAAATAGATAATTATTCATAGAGCCTTAACTATTTGAAGTGGTTTGGCAAACAAATGTATTTTTTAAATCTCTTAGTTATTAATTGTCAAAATATTATTTGATTAGTATTATTTTATTTTGAATAAGCTTGTATGAGTAGAAATAATTGTTTTATGATAGAATAAAAGGTTATAACAAATTGAAATATATAATTGTTCAAATAGTTGTAATTACTTGAACTGGTTCAATAAATAAAATTATTTTTTAAATCTCTTATATATTTTTGAAATAATAATAAATTAGTTTTATTTTATTACGACTAAGATTGGATGAGCTGAAATAATTGTTTTATAATAAAACAAAAGGTCATAGCGATTTAAAATAGATAATTATTCATATAGTATTAACTATTAGAACTGGTTCGACAAACAAATTTATTTTTTAAATCTCTTAGTTATGAATTTTTAAAATATTATTAATTTAGTATTATTTTATTCCGAATAAATTTATATGAACCAAAATAATTGTTTTATAATAGAACAAAATATTATAACAATTTGAAATAGATAATTGTTCAAATAGTCTAACTATTTGAATTTATTCGATGAACATATTTATTTTTTAATCTCGTACTAAGTCTTTAAATATTAATAAATTAGTATTATTTTATTTAAAATAAACTTGTATGTTCAAAAATAATTGTTTTATGAAAAAACAAAATGTACTAACAATTTTATTTCAAATAAGCTCGTATGTTGAAAAATAATTGTTTTATGACAAAATGAAAGGTAACAACAATTTAAAAGAGATAATTATTCAAATGGCCATAATCATTTAAACTAATTTAGTATAGTGATTTCATTTTTTAAATCTCTTAATTTTCAAAATATTAATAAAAGTAGTAATATTCTATTTTGGATAAACTTTTGTGAACTGAAACAATTGTTTTATGACAAAATAAAAGTTCATAATGATTTTAAATAGATAATTATTCAAATAGTCATAATTATTTGCACTTGTTTGGTAAACAGATTTATTTTTTTCAAATATCTTGCTTACTAATTTTTTGAAGTTAATAAATTAGTATTATTTTCTTTTGAATAAGCTTGTATGAACTGAAAAATTATTCTATGACTAAACAAAATGTCAGAATGATTGGAAATAGATAATTATTCTAATAATCTTAACTATTTGAACTGATTAGGCAAACAAGTTTTTTTAATCTCTTACTTATTAATTTTCAAAATATTATTAAATTAGTATTATTTTTATCCAAATCGACTTATATGATCAGAAACAATTGTTTTATGACAAAACAAAGATCATAATGATTTAAGATTAATATTTGTTCAAATAGTCATAACTATTATAACTACTTTCAGAAAAAAAAGCTTTAGTTTTTAAACCTCTTACTTAATAATTTTTGAAATATTAATAAAGTAGTATTATTTTATTTCATATAACTTTTTATTAATTAAAATAATTGTTTTATGACAAAAAAATGTCAAAATAATTTTAAATAAATAATTATTCAAGTAGTCATTTCTATTTGAAATTGTTCAGTAAACAGATTTATTTTTTTAAATCTCTTACTTAATAATTTTTTGAATGTTAATAAATTAATATTATTTTATTTTTAATAAGCTTGTATAAATTGAAATAATTGTTTTATGACTAAACAAATGGTTAGAATGATTTGAAATAGATAATTATTCTAATAGTCTTAATTATTTGAATTGGTTTAGCTAACATATTTATTTTTTAAATATTTTATTAATTTTTAGAATATTATTAAATTAGTGTCATTTTAATTCGAATAAGCTTGTGTGAAAAGAAACAACTGTTATATGACAAAATAAAGATCATTATGATTTGAGATAGATAATTGTTCAAATAGTCATAACCATTTAAATTGGTTCAGTAAATAGATTTAGTTTTTAGATCTCTTATTAGTTTTCAAAATATTAATAAATCAATATTATTTTATTTTGAATAATTCTATATGAACAGAAATAATTGTTTGATGACAAAAGAAAAAGTCATAATGATTTGAAATAGATAATTGTTCAAATGGACATGACTATTGAACTTATTTAGTAAACAGATTTATTTTCTAAATCTCTTGCCTATTAATTTACAAAATATTAATAAAGTAGTATTATTTTATTCTGAATAAACTTGTATGAATAGAAAAAATGGTTTTATGACAAAACAAAAGATTATAACTATTTGAAATAAAACATTGTTCAAATAATCATAACAATTTGAGCTTACTCAATAAATAGATTTATTTTTTAAATCTTTTAGTTATTAATTTTTGGAATATTAATAAATTAGTATTATTTTATTTTGAATAAGCTTGTATAGACAGAAACAATTGGTTTATCACAAAACAAAAGGTTTAACTATTTAAAATAGATAATTGCTCAAATAGTTAGAACTATTTGAACATGTTCAAAAAACAAATTTATTTTTAACATTTTCACTTATTAAATTTTGGAATATTAATAATTTAATTATTTTATTCGAAATAAGCTTGTATGGACATAAACAATTGGTTTATCACAAAACAAAAAAGGTCATAGTTATTTGAAATAGATAATTGTTCAGATAGTTAGAACTATTTGAACATGTTCAGAAAACAAATTTATATTTTAAAATTTTACTTATTAAATTTTGAAATATTAATAAATTTAATTATTTTATTCGAAATAAGCTTGTTTGAACAGAAACAATTATTTTATGGCAAAACAAAAAGTCGTAACAATTTGAAATAGATAATTGTTCAAATAGTCATAATTATTTAAACTTGTTCAGTAAATAGATTCATTTTTTTAAATCTCTTACTCATTAATTTTTAGAATACTAATAAATTAGTAATATTTTATTTCAAATAAGCCTATATGAATTGATACAATTATTTTATGATAAAACAATAGGTCATAATGATTTGAAATAGATAATTATTCAAATAGTTATGACTATTTGAACTTATTTGGTAAATGTATTTATTTTAAAATCTTTTACTTAATAATTTTTAAAATATTAATAAATTAATATTATTTTAATCTGAATAAACTTTTATGAAGAAAACAATTGTGTCATAACAAAACAAAAAGTCATAACAATTTGAAATAAATAATTATTCAAATAGTCATAATTATTTGAACTTATTCTATAAACATATTCATTTTTAAATCTTTTACTTATTAGTTGTTTGAATATTAATAAATTTGTATAATTTTATTTGAAATAAGCTTGTATGAATAGAAAATTTTGTTTTATGACAAAATGAAAGGTTATAGAGATTTGAAATAGATAATTGTTCAAATAGTCATAATTATTTATATTTGTTCGATAAACAAATTCATTTTTTAAATCTCTTATTAATTTTTAGAATATTAATAAAATAGAATTATGTTATTTCAAATAAGCTTGTTCGGGCAGAAACAATCGTTTTGTGATAAAAGAAAAGGTTATAACGATTTGAAATAGATAATTGTTCAAATAGTCATAACAATTTGTACTGGTCAGGCTAGCTGATTCGTTTTTTTAAATCTGTTACTTATTAATTTCAGAATATTGATAAATTAGTATTACTTTATTTTGAATAAGACTGTATGAATAGAAATGATTATTTTATGACAAAAAAAATGGTCATAATGATTTGAAATAAATAATTGTTTGAATAGTTATAACTAATTGAACTGGTTTAGTAATTAGTTTTACTTTTTAAATTTCTTACTTCTTAATTTTCAAAATATTAATAAATTAATATTGTTTTATTCCAAACAAACTTATATGAATAAAAATATTTTTTTATGACAAAACAAAAAGTAATAACGATTTGAAATAGATAATTGTTCAAATAGTCATAATTATTTGAACCAGTTAGGCAAACAAAATTGTTTTTTAAATCTCTTACTTATTAAGTTTTGAAATATTAATAGCTTTGTTTTACCTTATTCTGAATAAGTTGTTTTATGACAAAACAAAAGGTCATAACGATTTGAAATAAAGAATTGTTCATATAGCCTTAAATATTTGATCTAGTTTAGCAAACAAATTTATTTTCTAAATCTCTTAGTTATTAATTTTTAGAATATTATTATATTATTATTATTTTATTTTGAATAAACTTGTGTGAATAGAAATAATTGTTTTATGAGATAACAAAAGGTTATAACAATTTGAAATATATAATTGTTCAAATAGTCAAAACTATTTGAATTGGTTCAGTAAACAAATTAACTTTTTAAATCTCTTACTTATTAAATTTTGAAATATTAGTTGTAGACACCCTAATTTGTTCGGACCTTGGCCCATTAGGCCTAGTTCAATAGGGGTTGGGCTAAGCCCATTAGGCTTAGCTTAGATCTGGTTTGAAGGGGTCAGACTAGCCCAGTTTCCTTATTTTTATTTTTTATTGGTTTATTATTCTGAATTCTATTTTTCATTTATTTATTTTATTTTTAGGAGATAATATTTATAAAAAAAGAAGGAAAAAAATTGCAAATTCTGTCGTGCATAGACACTGGTAGAATTGCAATTGGTTTCAATTTCTCTAGGATCCTAGGTTTTCTAATAATGTGGGAACCCAATTAAAGGAAAAATCGAAACTGATCAGAAACTCTTTTGATCTAGTCCTATAAATATAGAACCTAGCTAAGCTTGAGAACACATAGGAATCAGAGAGGAAAATAGAGGTTTCCTACTTTCTCTTTAAATCTCTCTACTTTAGGTTGGCTTTGTGTTGCATTGGAGGACATCCTGAGCAGCTTCAATCTTGGACTTCTCTTCCTCAGGGTAATTTCCCGTTAGGGTTCATTGGTGGTGTTTCTCTTCAACGAAGAAAAGATCTTTTCCCATTTTGTTTTCTATTTTCTTGGTATTTATGATGATATACCTCCATCACATCTAACTAAAGTTTCCAAAGGGTGTAATATTGCTAGATATGGAAGATCTATTGTAAGTTCTGACTTGTATTCTAGGATGCATTCTAACATGGAGGCCTAAATACATCTACTTGAGCAAGAAGCTTACTGTTCTATCCTGCATGCTTTTAAAGCTCAATTGACGCCATTACTTGGGAAAAAGAAGGATTGATAACAGAACTTAGGAAAGAACTAAGAGTGTCAGACGATGAGCATAGAAAGTTTCTGACCAAGGTTAATGCTGATGATATTATCAGAAGGATAAGCGATAGGAGACAAGCTAGTGGTAACCCTGTTTTAGTTAGTAGACCTGAACCTATTCTTTTAGGGACCCTTAGTCAAGCTTAAGGGTTCTTTAAAAGGATAGATTCCTTAGGTGACCAATCACACCTAGTAAAAAAGATTGGTGGGGACTCCATTCATTTGTTAAATCTAGCTATAGATTTTTGGATCATATGTTATGACAGTTTGGCAATTCCACTAGGGACTGCTGGAGAGTCAAGCCATAGTTTTTGAATTTATCTTATCCTTTGAACTAATGGTTTTAGGTTATTTGTTTACTAACATTTTTTCTCTTGTTTTTGTTTGATTTATGAGGACGATAACCATATGTTCCTTCGCACACACTATCACATGCATTTGCGTTACATGAGTTCTATACCCGGGCTCTATTCCTCTTAAGAGGGAGTAAAGTACCTACGCTCTCGTGAGATGATAACCTTCGCAATGGCTAGCGAAATACTCCCACTCAAATTGAATCCTTTCCGTTGGTAGCCTGTGATGGGTGAGGATTGGACTGCCTTACTAGTCTGTGATGGACAATGATGTAAGGAACAATTTGGGAACCTTTAGTGGTTAAAACCATTTAACCCTACATATAGTTTACCCCTAAAACGCCAACCTTAAGATAGAGCCCTTCCTACCTATCAATATATATAACCTAAAATTAGGACACAAGAAGGAACAGTTCGTTATCTAATCATTTTTGTTTATTTTTGTGCATCACAACATGTATCCTCATGTTTTAAGCATTATCATGTTACATCATTCTATGCATCATTTCCATCCTCATATTTTAAGCATTATTATATCATATCATTTTATGCATCATTTTCATAATCATGTCTAACTCCATCATTCGCATATAGGAAATATTTGCCATATATCAGTTATTGATAAATCAGATCTCCCATTTACATCCATGAAAAGTCAAATGCAACCAAAGTCTACATCAGTCCATCATGAGTCTGCCCATCAACTAAAAATCAAGTTAGAGGAAGGTTAAAGAAAATAAAAAAATTGCTTGCTTGAGGGTTTTATTTCATCATTACCCAAAAAGTTCATCTCGAGCTACAACAAAATAATCTAGCTGACTTAAGTAGTGTTTGGGGATGCATGAGTAGGATAAGGTAAGAGGCATTTGAGAACACATATGAAGATATAGCTTCACTACTTCAAGTAGAAGTGGGCAATAATTTGATTAGGGCTATCATCTAATTTTGGGATCCTTCTTATAGATGTTTCATCTTCAATGAAGCAGACATGATGCCCATAATCAAAAAGTATATAGTCCTACTTTACTTCGATCTAGCAAACCCAAACAAGATTTACTGGTCCAACAAGGTGGGCTATCGTAAAAAACTATGCAAATGCTTGGACTTAGTTTGCCTCAAGTCGATTCATGTGTTGAGATAAAAGGGTGAAAGTAAGGTTATTCCATGGAGTTTTCTACAAGATTTCATCCAGGGGCACATAGATGATGATTAGGGATTAGTGGCTATGGCTATAGTTTTATATGGATTGGTGATCTTTTCGAAAGTCATTGGATATATTGATGTCGCAGTGGTGGATTTTGTTGACAGTTAGCATATATGGTCAATGCAACACCAACCATTTTGGCAGAAACCATTCGATCTCTAAATTTTTGTTGCAAAAATGGTAAAGGTCGATTTAATGAATGTTTACAGTTGCTTTATGTATGGATCAAAAGTCACATGAAATGTAAAGAAAGTTAATTTCGTAAACCATACCTTCGTTCCAACATCCCCATCAAGGAATTCTATTACAGCACATGGCCTCAAGCAAAATTAAAAAAAGAATGGGTTTCATATTTTCGAGCCTTTGATAGTCAAGGATAGTTTGGAAACCACCTTGGATGTGTCACGATATAATATTATACAGTTATGGAAATCAGCCATAAGTGTTCTTATTAGGCTTGTGGGGTGCTATTACTTATGCCCCAACTTTGGTGAGAAGACAATCCAGATGTGAGTAATTCATTCTGAAAACTTATGGACTTAACTAGTGAGAGTTTGCATTCACTGATAAAGGGGCATATGGAATGGTTGAAAAGATCAAGAAGGCATGGAAGCAAACTATCAGGGTTAACCAAGGGAGGTTTACTTATGACGTCACCCCAGAATATAGTGTATGGCATGCAAGGAGGGGAAAGAACATTATGCTTCCTAGTGAATAAATAGGGCATTCTCCAAAACCAATTCTTCAGGATCCTTTGCTTAAAATGGAAACAACTAAAAGAAAACTCCAATCCGAGAAAGATGAGTTGGAACAAGAAAATAAGTGATTGAAATTAGAAATAGAAGAAAGTTTACAACTTCAAGAATTGAAAATCCAAAGCTTGACAGAACAAAAAGATCAGTGGAGAGACTTATTTAATGATCTAGATATGACACATTATCAGTCATACCCGAGCTTGCTCAACTTTTAAAAGAAAATGAATTGCTAAAAGCAAAGATGGAGAAAAAACAAAAGGCCACTGCTAGAGCACATAGACATAACCAGATGCTACAAGAGTAGTGGATCGACGCACAGCACAAGTAGAAGCCTTGTCTGATGAATGTAGGAGACAAGCTCAATAGAGTGAGCTATGGAAAAACATGTGCACAAAAAAACAAAGGCATCTAAGGCATTTGTTCGATCAGATATGCATTGCTGCAAACAAAACATCAAAAATGAAAGAAAAAATGAAAAATTTAAAGACTTTGGTGCAACCAGTGGGAGTCCATGGACAACAACTGCTTGATTTCCTAGATGAGGCACAAAATCATTACCAGCAAGTTAGGATGTTTGTAATTAGGCATTAGAAATAAAGGATGATGTTTAGGACTTTAGAATATTGCTTTGACTTTATTATGATGTAATTTTGAAATTTTATTTAATAAAGTTTCAAATGGAGATTTTTTTTATCAATATTGAGGATGTGGCAAAATTAGTATATTTCATGCATACATTTGCATATCATATATAAAATACATAGTTTCTAATAATTATATAATTGTGGTACTTAAGGTTCAAGGATAACTCTGTTCAGCAAAAACCTCACTTATCGATACAACACAAGAGCCAGAGCTAGACAAATGGAGCAAAAAAACTCTCATCGATTTGAAAAATGGGAGAAGGCCCAGAAAAAGCTTGAAAATGAGTTAAGTAAGATTCTAGATGCTCTAAAAAAGTTAAATAAGGGGAAATGGGTAGAAAAAAACACAAGCCAACAAGGCCCTCCATCACAAGAAGTGGTTAACCCTCTATATCCTCTAGGTTTTGGTCCACAATAAGCCCAGTCCATAAAAGATATACCACCACAACAATTCACATATCCTATATACCTTGGAATGCCATCAGCTTCGAACCTAGGCCATTACCATAGCTATGTGAATCTTGTATTTACTAAAAAGATAGTAAAACTTATCCAAGTTCTTGATCTAGATAACTTGAATGGGAAAGAAAAAGAAATGGCAAAGGTGGTGGAATCTCAATAAGATTCAAAGATTAGTATGCTTGAACAAAGGCTATGGGCTATAGAAGAAATTAAGTTTTATGGTTTTGTAGATGCTACTGGATTTTGCTTAGTTTAGATGTGGTTATCCCATCAAAGTTCAAGGTGTCAGAGTTTAAGAAGTACGATGATACAGAGTGTCCGAAGACTTATATTACTATGTACTATCAAAAAATGACTGCCCATGCCAATAATGAAAAGCTCTTGATACACGTATTTCAAGATAACCTCACTGGCTCTGTTGCTAGGTGGTATGTCCAGCTGGACAGGAATTATATTCATTCTTAGAGTGATATGGCCCATGACTTCATCAGTCAATACCGACACATTATAGACTTAGCTTCTGATCGTCTTTCCTTGCAAAATATGGAAAAAAAGGCGACTGAATCATTCAAATAATACGTCTAGAAGTGGAGGGACATGGCTACTCAGGTACAACTTTTTTTAACTAAAAAAGAGACCATTGTATTATTTGTCAGCACTTTGAAATCTCCTTATTATGAAAAGATGATAGGGAATGCCATAAAAAATTTTGTTGACATGGTAATCTCAAGCGAAATCATTGAGAATGTCATTAAAAATAATAAGTTGAAAGGAGGAGAAACCAAAAAGGCAACTGAGAATGAAGAGACTGAAGCTCAAGCTGTAGGCTTTAATAGACAGTTTAACGGATACCACCCATATCCACAGGGTTATTCCCCATACTATCCTGCTGTGACCAATATCTTATCATACCCATACCAGCCAGCTCCACAACCATCTTACCCATTGACATGCCACTCTATTTTCAACCCTTAAACTCCTATATATAGCCTTAATATTCAACCTTCCATAAGACCCCAGGTTCATCTTGCTAACCCAACAAGTGGTTTATGAGAGCAACGGATTACTTGAGAAAAACCCATATTTGATCTAATCCCCATGACTTATACGGAGTTATATCAAGAGCTCTATAACAACCACTTGATTACCCCCAGTCGTATAGAGCCACTTAAGCCACCCTATCCTAAGTGATATGATCATACAGCTTACTGTGACTACCACTATGGAATTACTGGCCATCCACTAAAAATTGCATTGTTTTGAAACATAAGGTGCAACGGTTAATCAAAGATAGGATGGTAAGTTTTAATCAAGAAAGAGCAACAACACCTAATATTAGTGGCAATCCATTGCCCAATCACAATGTCAGTGCTCTGAGTGAGAATCAAGAACACATGGATTAAAAAAGGCCTAGAGAGTTACAGTGAATCAGGGGGTAAGATATCAATAAAGATCCTGATTGCACAAGGGTACAATTTTGGAGAATAAAGATAAGGCTGGTTGGAATTTTTTTTGTCATTTTAGGATTTCTTTTAGAGTAATGTTAGGATTTCTTTTAGGAAGTAGGATTTCATTTGTTATCATTTTAATAAAAGGCAAGTATATGCATTTCATTACATTTTCTCTTTCATTCAATCATTGTTCCATGCTTTGTCACATTTCATAACTTTTCATTCCCGTTCTCAAACTTCAGATGATGAATATTTAGAAAATGATAACAATAATTCTGGGATTTAATTTTGAGAACTCATTCACATTAATATGAAGAGATGGTTTGAGCCAAAAAAAAAAGGTAAGCTATTGCTAAAGGTGAAATAGTTATGTCTTGAAGATGTGCAGTCTTTTATACAGATCCATGAGCTTATTTTTATTCAATAGATGATGTTCGAAGAAAGTATTCACTATTGAGATGAAAAATGACCGTATTTCTTTTACCATTTGAAAAACCAGTCATTACTACCCCTTTGAGCCTATTATTATTATTATTATTTTTAAAAGAACCCTGACCAAGGATCATCCTCCACATTGGAGGCATTTTTGAAAAAAAAAAGAGACAAAAGATCATAAAAGGTCTCAAAGAAAGAAAGCAAAGCAAAATGAAAAAAAGAGAGAAAAGGAAACTGCCACAAGCAAATTAGGGCAAAGTAATGATAATCCTTTATGTAAGGAATGAGATGGAAAAAGAAAAAGTAATGAAATGATGTGGGGGTAAAATGCCAAGTTGCATCAAATGATCCTTTGGTTTTGAACCCTTTAAACACATGCTTTGAGCCTATTTTATCCATTTCTTTCATGACCCCTCACCGTGGCCTACATTACAACCTTTAAAAGTTTATTTGGATCAAGTGTGAATGCTCAAATTGAATGATCATATGTTGAACTGAGGTATGCTTATGATAGGGAATCGAATTGCTTTGTGTGTTAGAGATTGATGTGAAAAAGATATCAATAATGGATGGAAAAAAAGAAGAAGAAAAAATAAAAAAAAGAATGAAAAATTGAAAAAAATTGAAAAAAATAATAAAATAATAAAATAAAAAAATAATAAAAAATAATAAAAAAATGAATAAAATAAAAAAGATGAAAATGAGAGAAAAAGGAAGACTCAAATTGAAAACTTAAAAAGGCAATTTGGGTAGAAAAAATATCTGAGCTAAAAGTTTGATAGAGGATAAGGTATCTGAAAACCTCTCGAAATTGAGGCAAAGTTTGATGAGCTCAAAATGATTTCGATAGTCAATGGAATGAGTTTTTGAAAAGAATCCTAGATTAATGTTTAGAATTGTTCGGATATTCATTGTTTGGATATACCATTCATCCAATTTGTTTCTTTCCCTATTTGTTTTACACCAAACTCGTCCTTCATTAAATACCTTTCTTTCAAATTACCCCGTGTTCCCTTATTATTGCATCCCCAAAATAAATCGAGAAAATATATGAGAGCATTATATTTGTCATGATTTCAAATGATGATGAATGAATGATAATGTGCATAAAAGAGTCTTGCATTTCTTCGAAGAGAAATCCAAGATGATAAGAAAAAAAAAGGAAAAGGTGGTAGAAACCTAAAAAGAGATGATTTGAGAAGGCATATAGCGTGACTAAATGATAAATATGGGATGAATTGGTCGACATAGTTTTTTAATGGTGATCAAGTGATTAAATAATGAGGATTAGTGGATGAAATTCATTCTTGAATGGCTAGTGTTGAGAAGCCTGTAAATGAGTGATGAATAAAATATGGATCAATTGATAGAATTATTAGTGCTGAGAAGCCTATGGATGGTGATCAAGTAATGGAAACAATGATGATCGGTTGATGAAACTTGTTCCAAAGTGTTGAAAAGCTAAACAAAGAGAAAACATGAGATGACGGAGTCTTGATGCCATATTACCATAATTATTTAGAATTTCATGACACTATTGACATCTGCATTATATGCATCACGTAAGCATTGTTGTTTGAATAACACATGCACATAATTTGATTGTTGCATTTGCATCATTAAGAAGGCATTTGCATCTTTGATCATGACATTCATTCATGCAAAAATTTGGGTCACCTGAAAGGAAATTGTGAACCTTTTAATGAAAATCTCTAAATTTCAATTAACAATCTTTGAGTTTCAAAGAAAAATCTTGGAGTTTTAAGTTTCAAATGAGAATCTTTGAGATATGAAACTTTGAGATTTATTGAATAAGAACTTTTTAGCCTAAATGAGAAGCTTTGAATTTTTGGATGTAAATCTCCAAAATTCAAATAAGAATCTTTAAAATGTGGATGTGAGTCTTATAATTTACGAATGCAAATCTTAAGATCTTGCAAATTTGAATTCTTATAAAGCTGAAATTTTGAGAATTAAATTTCAATGAATTTTTACGAAGTTGAAAGGTTCTTATGAATCTGAGCCTTTGATTTTCGAACTCAAATTACGAATCTTTGAGTTCCCATTACAAATTTTATCAAATTTAAGCTACAACTCTATTGGACATGATTGTCAATGAGCCATTTATTTTCTAGAAGTTCGTTGCCTCTATTCAGAGGAGCCATTTATTTTCTCAAAAGTTCATCGCCTCTATTTAGAGGAGCCATTTATTTTATAGAAGTTCGTTGCCTCTCTTCAGAGGAGCCATTTATTTTCTCAAAGTTTGTTGCCTTTATTTAGAGGAGCCATTTATTTATTTTCTCAAAGTTCATTGCCTCTATTTAGAAGAGCCATTTATTTTCTCAAAAGTTTGTTGCCTCTATTTAGAGGAGCTGTTTATTTTCTCAAAGTTCGTTGCCTCTATTTAGAGGAGCCATTTATTTTCTTAAAAGTTTGTTGCCTCTATTCAGAGGAGCCATTTATTTTCTCAAAAGTTATGAGCTATTTATTTTCTCAAAGTTCATTGCCTCTATTTAGAGGAGTCATTTATTTCTCAAAGTTTATTGCCTCTATTTAGAGGAGCTTAGCTTACTTTCTTTTCAAAAAAAAAATGGGCATGAATTTGTTGGGATGATCATGAGCAGGGTGTCTACGTCTTTGTACAATTCTGTTTCACAAAAAATATGCAAAGAGGGATAGCTGTAGACACCTTAATTTGTTTGGACCTAGGCCCATTAGGCTTAGCTTAGATCTGGTCTAAAGGGATCAGACTAGCCTAGTTTCTTTATTTTTTTTATTGGTTTATTATTCTGAATTCTATTTTTCATTTATTTATTTTATTTTTAGGAGATAATATTCAAAAAAAAGGAAAAAAACTGCAAATTCTGTCATGCATAGGCACTGGTAGAATTGCAATTGGTTTCAATTTCTCTAGGATCCTAGGTTTTTTGATAATGTGGGAACCCAATCAAAGGAGGATTCAAAACTGATCAGAAACTTTTTTGATCTAGTCCTATAAATATAAACCCTAGCTAAGCTTAAGAACACATAGGAATCAAAGAGGAAAATAGAGGTTTCCTACTTTCTCTTTAAATCTCTCTACTATAGGTTGGTTTTACGTTGCATTGGAGGACATCCTAAGCAGCTTCAATCTTGGATTTCTCTTCCTCAGGGTAATTTCCCGTTAGGGTTCATTGGTGGTGTTTTTCTTCAATGAAGAAAAGATCTTTTCCCATTTTGTTTTCTATTTTCTTGGTATTAATGATGATATACCTCCATCACATCTAACTAAAGTTTCCAGAGGGTGTAATATTGCTAGATATGGAAGATCTATTGTAAGTTCTGACTTGTATTGTAGGATGCATTCTAACATGGAGGCCCAAATACATCTACTTGAGCAAGAAGCTTACTGTTCTATCCTGCGTGCTTTTAAAGCTCAATCTAATGCCATTACTTGGGAAAATGAAGGATTGATAACAAAACTTAGGAAAGAACTGAGAGTGTCAGACGATGAGCATAGAAAGCTTTTGAGCAAGGTTAATGTTGATGATATTATCAGAAGGATAAGCGATGGGAGGCAAGCTAGTGGCAACCAGTCTTCAAGACTTACTGCATCTCGTCTTGTTCATGGTCTTTTGTCTAGTCCAACTATTTTAGCATCCCGTAAAAAATAGAAGAGATCTCACTCGGGTCAGTCATTGCCTAGCATATCCTTAACTAAGGCTATGCATTACAGTTCTGTAGTTTCTGCTGGAAATAGGCAAATCAATAATCATGGCTTTGCTAGTGACCTTTTAGCAAATGAACGTTCTGAAGGAGCACTTGAATCTGAAATAGTTTGATCTATTGTTTACTCAAAATCATGGTGAAAGTTGTGGTTGGAAAGGAAACACAACTCCAACTAGCCAAAGATCATCTCGCCTAATCTTTAATTCTCACCCAGGTTGGTCTGGTGATGGGAAAACTCAGCTTGACTCTTGACCGAGGCTTCATGTTTGATTTAGTACTCACTCCTCAAACGATACTGGCCAACCAGCTTGTTTGATTTTAGAGCCAGCTAAAGACAATAAGAAAAAAGGTTCGAAACCCAAATCTCAAACATCCGATTTTTCCTCTTCTTTGGTCATTGGGATAACTGAACGTGCTCGCCAAGTGCCAAGAATGATGGTAGGTGGAATCAAAGTAGTGGGTATTTATGTGTGGTTTAGTGAGGCCGTATTCAAGAATTTTGCCATGGTGCTTTGCCAGATTGTGAAAGGAGTTGCAAAAGTAGCATTCTTTTCGGGGGATTCCTTACGACAGCAGATATTCATTCAAAGAAAAATTAAAAGAATTTTTAAATAGGCCCAAATGGTGAAAATTTTAGAAATTCAAAAGAGAAAATATTTCTAATTTGGCCCAAACGGTGGAATAATTAGATTCATTTTCAACAAATAAAAATGATAATAATAAAAATGATAAATAAATCTTTTTTCAACGATGGAGCCTCTTTAAGAAATCAAATGGGATTCTTGAATACTCTTGAAGTGAGGAAGTATTTTTTAAAGAGTTCTACCAGATTGATAGAGAATTTTAAAAATTGTTTCTAATATTTAACATAAAATTTGAAACCATTAGACTCTAAACTTTAGGATAAATTTGAAATAATATGGTACCATCCTTTGGATGGGCATGTAGGGGTGCTATGAACGTCCCCACATGTAACCGAACTCTCGAACCCTATTTTGGTTAGTAGACCTAAACCTATTATTTTAGGGACCTTTAGTCAAGTTTAAAATTTCTTTAAAAGGATAGATTCCTTAGGTGACCAATCACACCTAGTACAAAAGATTGGTGGTGACTTCATTCATTTGTTAAATCTAGCTATAGATTTTCAGATCTATATGTTATGACATTAGTAAATTAGTATTATTTTTATTCCAAATAGGTGTGTATGATGAAAAACAATTGTCTTATGACAAAAAAAAAGTTCATAATGATTTGAAATAGATAATTGTTCAAATGACCATAATTATTTGAACTAATTTGATAAATTGATTTATTTTTTAAACTCCATCTTCTTAATTTTTGAAATATTAATAAAGGAATATTATTTTATTTTGGATAATCTTTATGTACAAAACATTTGTTTTATGATAAAATAAAAAGGCTATAACAATTTTAAATAAATAATTGTTCAAATAGTCATAACTATTTGAACTTATTCGGTAAATAGATTTTTTTTAACATTTCATATTAATTTTTTGAATTTTGATAAATTAGTATTATTATATTTCGAATAAGCATGTATGAACTAAAACAATTATTTTTTGACTGAACAAAAGATCTGAATGATTTGGAATAGATTATTGTTCTAATAGTCTTAACTATTTAAACTGCTTCGAAAAACACATTTATTTTTAAATTCTTATTAATTTTTGAAATTGTAATAAATTGGTATTGTTTTATTTTGAATAAATTTGTATGAATAGAAACAATTATTTTATGACAAAACAAAATATCATAACGATTTGAAATAGATAACAGTTCAAATGGACATGACTATTTAAACTTGTTCAGTAAACATATTTATTTTTTAAATCTCTAACTTAGTAATTTTTAGAATAATAATAAATTAGTATTATTTTATTCCAAATAAACTTGTGTGAATAGAAATAATTGTTTTATGACAAAACAAAAAATCATAAAGATTTGAAATATATAATTGTTCAAATAGTAATAACTATTTGAACTTGCTCAGTGAACATATTTATGATTTAAATCTTTTACTTATTAATTTTAGAAATATTAATAAATTAGTATTATTTTATTTCGAATAAGCTTGTACGAACATAAACAATTGGTTTATGATAAAACAAATTGTTATAACTATGTGAACGTATTCAAAAATCATATTTATTTTTTAAATTTTTACTTATTAATTTTTGAAATTTTAATAAATTTATATTATTTTATTCAAAAAAGCTTGTATGAATAGAACTAATTATTTTATGACAAAACAAATGGTCATAATGTTTTGAAATAGATAATTATTTAGATGGTCATAACTATTTCAACTTGCTTAATAAACAGATTCTTTTATTAATTGTCTTACTCATTAATTTTTGGTATATTAATAAAATAGAGTTGTTTTATTTCAAATAAGCTTATATTAACTGAAACAATTATTTTATTACAAAACAAAAAGTCATAATTATTTGGAATAGATAATTATTCAAATAATTTTGACTATTTGAACTAGTTTGGTAAACATATTTATTTTTTAAATCTTTCACTTATTAATTGTTGAAATATTAATAAATTAATATTATTTTAATCGAATAAGCTTGTATGAACAGAAATAATTGTTTTATTACAAAACAAAAAGTCATAACAATTCTGTTTGCAAAACTATTTCAAATAATTATAATTATTTGAATAATTATCTATTTCAAATTGTTATTACCTTTTGTTTTGTCATAAAACAAATGTTTTTGTTCATATAAGTTTGTTTGGAATAAAAAAATATTAATTTATTAATATTTCAAAAATTAATACATAAGAGATTTGAAAAATAAATCTATTTACTAAACCAGTTCAATTAGTTATAACTATTTGACCAATTATTTATTTCAAATCATTATGACCATTTGTTTTATCATAAAACAATTATTTCTGTTCATATAATCTTATTTGGAATAAAGTAATGCTAATGCTAATTTATTAATATTCTAAAAATTAATAATAATGTATTTAGAAAATGTATATGTTGGCTTGACTAGTGCAAACAATTATGACTATTTGAATAATAATCTATTTCAAATTGTTATGACCTTTTGTTTTGTCACAAAACAACTGTTTTTGTTCATACAAGCTTATTCAGAATAACATAATTCTAATTTATTAATATTTCAAAAATTAATAAGTGAGAGATTTAAAAAATGAATTTGTTTACCGAACAAGTTCAAATAATTATGGCTATTTGAACAATTATCTATTTCACCTTTTGTATTATTATAAAATAATTTTTTCTATTCATATAAGCTTATTTCAAATCTGATTACTGAATAATTTTAAATAGTTATGACTATTTAAAGAATTTTTTATTTCAAATTGTTATGAGCTTCTGTTTTGTTATAAAACAATTATTCTTGTTCATATTAGCTTATTCAGATTAAAATAATATTAATTTATTAATATTTCGACAATTAATAACTAAAAGATTTAAACAATAAATATGTTTATAGAACAAGTTCAAATATTAATAAGTATTTGAACTTATATCTATTTCAAATCGTTACGACCTTTTGTTTCACCATAAAACAATTGTTTCAACTCATATGGGCTTATTCGAAATAAAATAATATAACTTATTATTATTCCAAAAACTAATGAGTAAGAGATTTAAAAAATGAATCTGTTTACCAAACAAGTTCAAATAGTTATGACTATTTGAACAATTATCTATTTTAAATCATTATGACCTTTTATTTTGTCATAAACCAATTGTTTCTATTCATAAAAGTTTATTTGGAATAAAATAATAATAATTTATTAAAATTTCAAAAATTAATAAGTAAAATATTTAAAAAATAAATCTATTTACCGAGTGATTTCAAATAGTTATGATTATTTAAATAATTATTTATTTCAAATCGTTATGATCTTTTATTTTGTAATTGAACAATTGTTTCTATTCATACTAAATTATTCAGAATAAAATAATATTAGTTTATTAATATTTTTAAAATTAATAAGAGACTTAAAAATTAAATTTGTTTATCAGACCAGTTCAAATAGTTATGACTATTTGAATAATCATCAACCTCAAATCGGTATGATCTTGGTTTTGTCATAAAACAATTGTTTATGTCCATACAAACTTATTCGAAGTAAAATATTGCTAAACTAATAATATTCTAAAAAATTATAAGTAAGAGATTTAAAAATAAATGTATTTGATGAACCGGTTTAAATAGTTAAGACTATTATAATAATTATCTATTTCAATTTGTTCTGACCTTATGTTTATTCATAAAATAATTGTTTTAGTTCATGCATGCTTATTCAAAATAAAATAATACTATTTTATTAACATTCAGAAAATTAATAAGCAAGAAATTTAAAAAAATAAATCTATTTACCAAACAAGTTCAAATAGTTATGACTATTTGAACAATTGTTATTTTATAATCGTTATGACCTTTTGTTTTATCATAAAACAATTGTTTCATTGCATAAAAGCTTATCCAAAATAAAATAATATTACTTTATTAATATTTCAAAAATTAAGAAGTTGGAGATTTAAAACATAAATTTGTTTATCAAATCAGTTCAAATAGTTATGGCCATTTAAACAATTATCTAATTCAAATAATTTTGAACTTTTGTTTTGTCATAAAACATTTGTTTTTCATCATACAAGCCTAATTAGAATAAAATAATACTATTTTATTAATATTTCAAAAATTAATATGTAGGAGATTATCTATTTATTGAACTAGTTCAAATAATTATAACTATTTAAACAATTAATATTTCAAGTCATTATAACCTTTTTTTTTGTCATAAAACAATTATTTATGTTCATACAAGCTTATTCAAAAGAAAATAATACTAATATAATACTATTATGAAAATTAATAATTAAGAGATTTAAAAAAAAAATTTATTTGTTGAGCTTGTTCAAATAGTTAAGGCTATATGAATAATTATCTATTTCAAATCATTATATTATTTTGTTTTGTCATAAAACAAATGTTTTTGTTAATATAAGTTTGTTCAGAATAAAATAATACTAATTTATTAATATTTTGAAAATTAATAAGAGATTTAAAAAATAAATTTGTTTACCAAACCAGTTCAATTAGTTATAACAATTTGAGCAATTAGTTTTTTCATATCGTTATAACCCTGTATTTTGTCATAAAACAATTATTTCTATTGATATAGTCTTATTTGGGATAAAGTAATGCTAATTTATTAATATTCTAAAAATTAATAAGTAACAAATCTAAAAAATGAATTTGTTGGCCTGACCATTGTAAATAGTTATGACTACTTGAACAATTATCTATTTCAAATCATTATGACCTTTTATTTTGTCACAAAACAATTATTTCTGTTCATACAAGCTTATTGGGAATAACATAATTCTAATTTATTAATATTCTAAAAATTAATAAATAAGAGATTTAAAAATTGAATTTGTTTATCGAACAAGTTCAAATAGTTATGACAATTAAAACAATTATCTATTTCAAATTGCCATAACCTTTTATTTTGTTGTAAAATAAAATTTTCTATTCCTACAAGCTTATTTCAATCAAAATAATACCAACTTATTATCATTTAGATAATTAATAAGTAAAAGATTTTAAAAAATAAATCTGTTTACCGAATAAGTTTAAATAGTTATGACTATTTGAAAAAATATTTATTTTAAATCATTATGACTTTTTATTTTGTTATAAAACAATTGTTTTTGTTCATACAAGCTTGTTTGATTAAAATAATTTTAGTTTATTAATATTTCGACAATTAATAAGTAAAAGATTGTAAAAATAAAATATGTTTACTAAACAAGTTCAAATAGTTATAACTATCTGAATAATTATCTATTTCAAATTGTTATAACCTTTTGTTTCATCATAAAACAATTGTATCGGTTCATATAGGCTTATTCAAAATAAAATAATACTAATTTATTAATACTTTGAAAATTAATGAGCAAGAGATTTAAAAAATGAATCAATTTATCGAACAAGATCAAATAGTTATAACTATTTGAACAAATATCTATTTCAAATCATTATGACATTTTATTTTGTTATAAAATAATTGTTTCTATTCATACAAGCTTATACTGAATAAAATTATATAAATTTATTAATAGTCCATAAATTAATAAGTAAAAATTTAAAAAACAAATTTCTTTTCTGAACACTTTTAAATAGTTATGACTATTTGAATAATTATCTATTTCAAATAGTTATGACCTTTTCTTTTGTTATAAGCCAATTGTTTTTGTTCATACAAGTGTATTCGAAATATTTTATTAATATTTCAAAAATTAATAAGTAAAAGATTTAAAAAATAAATCTGTTTACCTAGTAAGTTCAAATAGTTATAACTATTTAAACAATTATTTATTTTATATAGCTATGATCTTTTCTTTTGTCATAAAGCAATTGTTTCTATTCACACAAGTTTATTAAAAATAAAATAATACTAATTTATTAATATTCTAAAAATTGATAGGTAGGAGATTTAGAAAATAAATATGCTTATTGAACAAGTTCAAATAGTCATGTCCATTTGAACAATTATCTATTTCAAATCATTATGACCTTTTGTTTTGTCATAAAACAATTGTTTCCATTCATGCAAAATTATTCAGAATAAAATAATATTGATCTATTAATATTTTGAAAATTAATAAGAGATTTAAAAACTAAATCTATTTACTAAAATAGTTCAAATAGTTATGACTATTTGAATAATTATCTATCTCAAATCGTTATGGTCTTTATTTTGTCATAAAACAATTGTTTCTTTTTATACAAGGTTATTTAGATTAAAATAATACTAATTTAATTATATTCCAAAATTTAATAAGTCAGAGATTTAAAAAATAATTGTATCTACCAAATCAACTCAAATAGTTAAGACTATTTTTTCATAAAACACATTCAAATAGTTATGACTATTTAAACTATTATTTATTTCAAATAATTATGACCTTTTTATTTTGTCATAAACCAATTGTTTCTATTCATACATGCGTATTCAAAATAAAATAATACAATATATTCATATTCTAAAAATTAATAAGTAAAAGATTTAAAAGATAAATCTGTTTACCAAGCACGTTCAAATAGTTATGACTGGTTGAATAATTATTTATTTCAAATAGTAATGATCTTTTGCTTTGTCATAAAATAATTGTTTCTATTCATACAAGTTTATTTGAAATAAAATAATATTAATTTATTAATATTCTGAAAATTAATAGGTAGGAGATTTAAAAAATAAATCTGTTTATTGAACAAGTTCAAATAGTCATGTCCATTTGAACAATTGTCTATTTCAAATTGTTATGAACTTTTGTTTGATTATAAAATAATTTTTTTTGTTCATGCAAAATTATTCAAAATAAAATAATATTTATTTATAATATTTTAAAAATTAATAAGAGATTTAAAAACTAAATCTATTTTTAAAAATAGTTCAAATATTTATGACTGTTTGAATAATTATCTATCTCAAATCATTATGATCTTTATTTTGTTATAAAACAAATGCTTCTTTTCATACAAGCTTATTCGAATTAAAATAATACTACTTTAATAATATTTCAAAAATTAATAAGTAAAATATTTAAAAAATAAATGTGTTTGCCAAACCAATTCAAATAGTTAAGACTATTAGAACAATTATCTATTTCAATTCATTTTGACCTTTTGTTTAGTCATAAAATAATTATTTCGATTCACATAAGCTTATTTAGGATAAAATAATACTAATTAATTAACATTTGAAAAATTAGTGAGCAAGAGATTTAAAAAATAAATCTATTTACCGAACAAGTTCAAATAGATTTGACTATTTGAACAGTCGATCTGACTATTTAAAGTCGTTATGACCTTTTGTTCTATCATAAAATAATTATTTTAGTTCATAGAAACTTATCTGAAATAAAACAATACTACTTTAATAATATTTCAAAAATTAATAAGTAAGAAATTTAAAAACTAAAATTGTTTTCTGAACTAGTTCAAATAGTTATAACTATTTGAATAAGTATCAATCTGCAATCATTATGATCTTTGTTTTTTCATAAAATAATTGTTTCTGATCATCCAAGCTTATTTGGATAAAAATAATACTAAATTAATAATATTTCAAAAATTAATAAGAGATTGAAAAAATAAATGTGTTTGCCAAACTAGTTCAAATAGTTAAGACTATTAGAACAATTATCTATTTCAAATTTTTTTGACCTTTTGTTTATTTTAATAATATTTCAAAAATTAATAAGAGATTGAAAAAATAAATGTGTTTGCCAAACTAGTTCAAATAGTTAAGACTATTAGAACAATTATCTATTTCAAATTTTTTTGACCTTTTGTTTAGTCATATAATAATTGTTTCAGTTCATACAAGCTTATTTGAAATAAAATAATACTAATTTATTAACGTTTATTTATTTCAAATTGTTATAACCTTTTTTTGAAATAGTTAAGAGTAAATGAACAATTATTTATTTCAAAGTGTTATGACTTTTATTTTAGCTCATACAAGCACATTCAAAATAAAATAAAACTAATTTATTAATATTTAAAAAATTTATAAGTAAAGATTTAGAAAATAATTCTATTTATAGAACCAATTCAAATAATTATAACTATTTGAACAATTATCTATTTCAAATCATTATTACTTTTTTTTATCATAAAACAATTGTTTTTCTTAATATAAGTTTGTTTGAAATTAAATAATACTAATTTATTAATATTTAGAAAATTAATCCGTAAGAGATTTAAAAAGTGAATCGATTTACCAAACCATTTCAAATAGTTTTGACTATTTGAATAATTATCTATTTCAAATCATTATGACCTTTTATTTTATCATCAAACAATTGGTTCTGTTCATACTATTTTTTTGGAATAAAATAATACTAATTTAAAAGTATTCCAAAACTTAATAACCAAGAAAATTAAAAAAAAAATCTAATTGCTAAACCAATTCAAATAATTAAGACTGTATGAACGATTATTTATTTCAAATCATTATAACCTTTTCTTTTGTCATAAAAGAATTGTTTTGTTCATACAAGCTTATTCTAATAAAATAATACAAATTTAATAATATTTTGAAAATTAATAAATAAGAGATTTAAAAAATAAATTTGTTTACCGAATCAATTCGAATAGCTAAGACCATTAGAACAATTATCTATTTGAAATCATTTTGAGCTTTTGTTCAGTCATAATACAATTGTTTTAGCTCTTACAAGCTTATTCAAAAAAATTAATAAGAAAGAGATTAAAAAAATAAATCTATTTATCGAACAAGTTTAAATAGTTATTACTAGTTGAAAAATTGTCCATTTAAAATCATTATAACCTTTTCATTTGTCATAAAACAATTGTTTCAATTACTACAAGCTTAGATGGAATAAAATAATACTAATTTATTAATATTTTCTAAAACATTAAGTAAGAAATTTAAAAAAATAAATATGTTTATCGAATCAATTAAAATAATTACGGTCATTTGAATGATTATCTATTTCAAATCGTATGACCTTTTGTTTTATCATAAAACAATTTTTTGTGATCACACAAACTTATTCAAAATAAAATAATACTAATTTATTAATATTTGAAAAATTAATAAGTAAAAGATTTAAAAAATAAATCTATTTATCGAACTAGTTCAAATAATTATGATTATTTGAATAATTATCAATCTCAAATTGTTAAGATCTTTGTTTTGTCATAAAATAATTGTTTCTGATCATAGAAGGTTATTCAAGTAAACATAATACTAATTTAATAATATTTTAAAAATTAATAAGTAAGAGATTTAAAATATAAATGTGTTTGTTGAACCAATTCAAATAGTTAAAACTATTAGAATAATTATTTATTTCAAATTATTTTGACTTTTTGTTTAGTCATAAAATATTTGTATAATATTTTAAAAGCTTATTCCAAATAAAATAATCCAAATTTATTAACAGTCAAAAAAATAATAAGCAAAAGATTTGAAAACATAAATCTGTTTGCCAAACAATTTTAAATAGTTATGACTATTTGAATAATTATTTATTAAAATCATTATTACCTTTTATTTTGACATAAAAAAATTGTTTCAGTACATAAAAGCTTATCCAAAATAAAATAATACTAATTTCTCAATATTTCAAAAATTAATAAGCAAGAGTTTAAAAAAGTAAATATTTTATCAAACAAATTCAAATAGTTACAACTATTTGAACAATTGTCTATTGAAAATCGTTATGACCTTTTGTTTTGTTACAAAACAATTGTTTCAATTCATGCAAGCTTATTTGAAATAACATAATACTAATTTATTAATTTTCAAAAATTAATAAGTGATTTAAAAAGTGAATCTGTTTACCAAATCAATTCAAATAATTATGGCCATTTTAACAATTATCTATTTCAAATTATTATTACCTTTTGTTTGGTCATATAACAATTTTTTTTGATCATATAAGTTTATTTGGAATAAAATAATACTAATTATTAATCCTTCAAAAATTAATAAGTAAGAGATGTTTACTGAACTAGTTTAATTAGTTATGATTATTTGAATAATTGTATACTTCAAATTGTTATAACCTTTTATTCTATCATAAAACAATTATTTTTATTCATGCAAGCTTATTCGAAATAAAATAATACTAATATAATAATATTCCAAAAATTAATAACTAAGTGATTTAAAAAATAAATATGTTTGTTGAACTAGTTATAATAATTAAGACTTATATTAACAATTATCTATTTCAAATTGTTTTTGTTTTGTGATAAAACAATTTTTTCAATTCAAACTAGCTTATTCAAAATAAAATAAAATGAATTCATTAATATTTCAAAAATTAATATCTAAGAGATTCAAAAATATAATTTTGTTTACCTAATCAGTTTAAATAATTATGACTATTTGAACAATTATCCATTTTAAATCATTATGACCTTTTGTTTTGTCATAAAACAAATGTTTTTGTTTATATATGTTTGTTTGGAATTAAAAAAAATTCCAATCTATTAATATTTCAAAAATTAATAGGAGATTTAAAAAATAAATCTGTTTACCAAACCAGTTCAAATAGTTATGACTATTTGAGCAATTATTTATTTCAAATTGTTATGACATTTTGTTCTATTATAAAATAATAGTTTCTTTCATATAAACTTATTTGGATTAAAATAATACTAATTTATTAATATTTTGATAATTAATAATAAAAAAATTTCTAAAGTAAATATCTTTATCGAACTAGATCAAATACTCATGACTATTTGGATAAATATCTATTCCAAATTGTTATGATCTTTTGTTCTGTTATAAAAAAATTATTTTAGCTCATATAAGCTTATTCAAAATAAAATAATACTAAGATATTAATATTCCAAAAATTAATAATTAAAAGATTTAAAAATTGAATCTATTTAATGAACAAGTTTAAATAATTATGACTATTTTAATAATTATCTACTTGAAATCGCTATAACCTTTTGTTTTATCATAAAATGATTTTTACTGTTCATACAAGCTTATTTCTAATAAAATAATACAAATTTATTAATATTAAGACAATTAATAAGTAAAAGATTTAAAAAATAAATCTATTCATTGAATAAGTTCAAATCTTTATGACTATTTGAACAATTATTTATTTCAAATTGTTATGACTTTTTGTTTTGTCATAAAACAATTCTTTTTGTTTATACATGCTTATTTAGATTAAAATAATATTAATTTATTAATATTTAGACAATTAATAAGTAAAAGATTTAAAAAATAAATATATTTTTTGAATAAGTTCAAATAGTAATGGCTATTTAATAATTATCTATTTCAAATTACTGTGACCATTTTGTTTTATAATAAAACAATTATTTCAATTCTTATAAGCTTATCTGAAATAAAATAATACTAGTTTATTAATATTCTAAAATTAATGAGTAAGAGAATTAAAAAATGAATCTGTTTATCAAACATGTTCAAATTGTTATGACTATCTGGACAATTATATATTTTAAAACGTTATGGCCTTTTGTTTTGTCATAAAATAATTGGTTCTGTTCATGCAAGCTTATTTCAAATAAAATAATATAATTTTATTGATAATTCAAAAATTAATAAGGAAAAATTTTAAAAATAAATATGTTTTCTGAATACATTCAAATAGTTATGACTATTTGAACAATTATTTATTTTAAATTGTTATGACCTTTTTTTTTGTCATTAACCAATTGTTTTTGTTCATAAAAGCTTATTTAGAATAAAATAATTTAATTTATTAAAATACCAAAAATTAATAAGTTAAAGATTTAAAAAATAAATTCATTTACCAAGGAGTTCAAATAGTTATGACTATTTAAACAATTATTTATTTCAAATCATTATGATCATTAGTTTTGTCATAAAACAATTGTTTCTATTCATACAAGTTTATTCGAAATAAAATAATATTAATTTATTAATATTCTAAAAATTAATAAGTTAAAGATTTAAAAAATAAATGTGTTCACCGAACAAGTTCAAATAGTCATGTCCATTTGAACTATTATCTATTTCAAATAGTTATGACATTTTTTATCGTAAAACAATTGTTTTTATTTATACAAAACAATTCAAAATAAAATAATACTAATTTATTCATATTTCAACAATTAATAAAGATTTAAAAAAATTTTATTTATCAACCCAATTCAAATAGTTGAGTGTTTGAACAATTATTTATCTCAAATCATTATGATCTTTGTTTTGTCATAAAATAATTGTTTCTGTTCACACAAGTTTATTCAGAGTAAAATATTGCTAAATTAATAATATTCTAAAAATTAATAAGTAAGAGATTTAAAAAATAAATGTGTAAACTAGTTCAAATAGTTAAGACTATTAGAACAATTATCTATTTCAAATCGTTTTGACCTTTTGTGTAGTCATAAAATAATTTTTTCAGTTCATACATGCTTATTTAAAATAAAATAATACTAATTTATTAACATGTAGAACATTAATACACAAGAAATTAAAAAAATAAATCTATTTACCAAACAAATTCAAATAGTTACAATAATTTAAACAATTATCTATTTAAAATAAATATGACCTTTTGTTTTATCATAAAACAATTGTTTCAGTTCATAAAAGCTTATTTGAAATTAAATAATATTACTTTTTTAATATTTCAAAAATTGATAAGTTAGAGATTTAAAAAATAAGTCAGTTTATTGAATCAATTCAAATAATTATGGCAATTTAAATAATTATCTATTTCAAATTGTTATGAACTTTTCTTTTGTCATTAAGCAATTGTTTTTCATCATACAAGCCTATTTGAAATAAAATAATACTAATTTATTAATATTTCTAAAATTAATAAGTAGAAGATTTAAAAAATAAATTTGTTTATTAAACCAATTCCTATTTGAACATTTATCTATTTCAAATTGTTATGACCTATTATTCTATTATAAAATAATTTTTTTAGTTCATATAAGATTATTTACAATAAAATAAGACTAATTTAATAATATTCCAAAAATTAATAACTAAGAGATTTTAAAAATAAAATCGAAGCAATTCAAACAGTTATATTTGACATTTTGTTTCAAATCATTATGACATTTTATTTTATCATAGAACAATTGTTTCAGTTCATACAAGCTCATTTGAAATAAAATAAAATTAATTTATTAATATTTCAAAATTTAACAAGTGATTTAAAAAGTGAATCTGTTTACTGAATCAGTTCAAATAATTATGGCCATGTCAACAATTATCTATTTCAAATCATTATTACCCTTTGCTTCATCATATAACAATTGTATTTGAACATTACAGCTTATTTGAAAAAAAATAATACTAATTTATTAATCTTTCAAAAATTAATAATAGATTTAAAAAATAAATTTGTTTATCGAACTAGTTCAAATAGTTTTGACTATTTGAATAATTGTAAATTGAAATCGTTATAACCTATTGTTCAATCATAAAATAATTATTTTTGTTCATACAAGTTTATTTGGAATAAAATAACACTAATCTAATAATATTCCAAAAATTAATAACTACGAGAATTAAAAAATAAATTTCTTTGCTAAACCAGTTCAAATATTTAAGACTATATGAACAATTATCTATTTCAAATCATTATGACCTTTTGACTTGTCATAAAATAAGCTTTTTTGAATTCATACAAGCTTATTTGGAAAAAAATAAAATGAATTTATTAATATTTCAAAAATTAATAAGTGAGATTTAAAAAATAATTCTAAACACTTTCAAATAGTTATGACTATTTGAACAATTATCTATTTATCTATTTCAAATTGTTATGACCTTTTGTTTTGTCATAAACCAATTGTTTCTGTTCATAAAAGCTTATTCAGAATAAAATAATACTAATTTATTAAAATTCCAAAAATTAATAAGTAAAAGATTTAAAAAATAAATCTATTTATCGAGAGAGTTCAAATAGTTATGACTATTTAAACAATTATTTATTTCAAATCATTTTGATATTTTGTTTTGTCAAAACAACTATTTCTATTCATACAAGTTTATTTGAAATAAAATAATACCAATTTTATTTCAAATCATTATGATATTTTGTTTTGTCAAAACAACTGTTTCTATTCATACAAGTTTATTCGAAATAAAATAATACCAATTTATTAATATTCTAAACATTAATAAGTTGGAGATTTAAAAAATAAATCTATTTACTGAATAAATTCAAATAGTCATGTCCATTTGAACTATTATCTCTTTCAAATCATTGTGACATTTTGTTTTGTTGTAAAACAATTATTTTTATTCATACAAAATTATTTAGAATAAAATAATATTAATTTATTAATATTTTAAAAATTAATAAGAAATTTTAAAAACTAAATCTGTTTACCAAACTAGTTTAAATAGTTTGACTATTTGAACAATTATCTATCTCAAATCATTATGATCTTTGTTTTGTCATAAAATAATTGTTTCTATTCATACAAGCTTATTCAGAGTTAAATATTGCTAAACTAATCATAGTCTAAAAATTAATAAGTAAGAGATTTAAAAAATAAATGCGTTTGTCGAATCTGTTCAAATAGTGAAAACTATTAGAATAGTTATGTATTTTAAATTGTTCTGACATTTTGTTTAGTCATAACATAATTGTTTCAATTTATACATGCTTATTTGAAATAAAATAATACTATTTTATTAACATTCAAAAAATTAATAAGCAGAAAATAAAAAAATAAGTCTTTTTACCGAAAAAGTTCAAATAATTATGACTAATTGAATAATTATCTATTTAAAATCATTATGACTTTTTGTTTTATCATAAAACAATTGTTTCAGTTCATAAAAGCTTATACAAAATAAAATAATATTACCTTATTAATATTTAAAAAATTGAGAAGTTGGAGATTTAAAAAATAAATCAATTTATCGAATTAGTTCAAATAATTATGGCCATTTGAACAATTATCTATTTTAAATCATCATGAAGTTTTGTTTGTCATCAAACATTTGTTTTTCATCAAACAATCCTATTTGGAATAAAATAATACTAATTTATTAATATTTCAAAATTAATAGGTAGGAGATTTAAAAAATAAATATGCTTACTGAATCAGTTCAAATAGTTATGATTATTTGAACAATTATATATTTCAAATTGTTATAACCTTTTGTTCTATCATTAAAACAATTATTTATCTTCATACAAGTTTATTTGAAATAAAATAGCACTAATCTAATAATATTATGAAAATTAATAACTAAGAGATTTTAAAAAATAATTCATTTGCCAAACCAGTTCAAATAGTTAAGACGATATGGATAATTATTTATTTCAAATCATTATGACCTTTTGTTTTGTCATAAACATATATTTTTGTACATATAAGTTTGTTTGAAATAAAATAATATTAATTTATTAATATTTTAAAAATTAATAAGAGATTTAATAAATAAATATATTTACCAAACTAGTTCAATAAGTTATAACTATTTGAACAATTATTTATTTCAAATTGTTATGATCATTTGTTTTGTCATAAAATAATTGTTTGTATTAATATAATCTTATTCAGAATAAATTAATGCTAATTTATTAATATTCTAAAAATTAGTAAGTAACGGATTTAAAAAATGAATCTGTTGACTTGACCAGTGCAAATAGTTGTAACAGTTTGAATAATTATTTATTTCAAATCATTATGACCTTTTGTTTTGTCACAACAATTGTTTCTAATTGTACAAGCTTATTCGGAATAGCATAATTTTATTTTATTAATATTTCAAAAATTAATAAGTAAGAGATTTAAAAATTGAATTTCTTTATTGAACAAGCTTAAATAGTTATGATTATTTGAACAATTACCTATTTCAAATTGCTATAACCTTTTCTTTTGTCATAAAATAATTTATTCTATTGATACAAGCTTATTTCAATTAAAATAAAATAAAATTATTAATATTCAGACAATTAATAAGTAAAAGATTTAAAAAATAACTCTGTTTTGAATAAATTCAAATAGTTATAATTATTTGAACAATTATTTTTTTGAAATCATTATGTCTTTTTGTTTTGCCATAAAAAAATTATTTTTATTCATACAAGCTTATTCGAATTAAGCTAATATTAATGTATTAATATTTTGATAATTAACAAGTAAAAGATTTTAAAAATAAATATGTTTATCGAATAAGTTTAAATAGTCATAACTATTTAAATAATTATCTATTTCAAATTGTTATGACATTTTGCTTCATCATAAAACAACTATATCAATTCGTACAGGCTTATTCAAAATAAAATAATACTAATTTATTAATATTTTGAAAATTATTGAGTAAGACATTTAAAAAATCAATCCATTTACCGAACAAGTTCAAATAGTTACAACTAGAATAATTTTCTATTTCAAATCATTATGATATTTTGTTTTGTCATAAAATAATTGTTTCTGTTCATACAAGTTTATTCCAAATAAAATAATATAAATTATTAATCTTCAAAAAATTTAAAAGTAAAAATTAAAAAAATAAATTTGTTTTCTGATAGTTAAGACTATTAGAATAATTATCTATTTCAAATAATTTTGACCTTTTGTTTTGTCGTAAAACAAATGTTTTTGTTCATATAAGTTTGTTCAAAATAAAATAATATTAATTTATTAATATTTCAAAAATTAAAAAAGGATTTAATAAATAAATCAATTTACCAAACTAGTTTAATTAGTTATAACAATTTGAACAATTATTTATTTCAAGCCATTATGGCCATTTGTTTTGTCATAAAACAATTGTTTCTATTAATACAATCTTATTTGGAATAAAGTAATGCTAATTTATTAATATTCTAAAAACTAGTAAGTAACGAATTTAAAAAAAAAAAAGAATCTGTTGGCCTGATCAATACAAATAGTTAAAATTGTTTAAATAATTATCTATTTCAAATTATTATGATCTTTTGTTTTGTCCCAAAACAATTGTTTCTATTTGTACAAGCTAATTCAAAATAACAAAATTCTAATTTATTAATATTCCAAAAATTAATAAGTAAGGGATTTAATAAATGAATCGTTTTATTGAACAAGTTCAAATAGTTATGACTATTTAAACAATTATCTATTTCAAGTCACTATAATCTTTTGTTTTGTCATAGAATATATTTTTCTATTCATACAAGCTTATTTCAATTAAAATAATATAAATTTATTAATATTCAAACAACTAATAAGTAAAAGATATAAAAAAAATGTTTACGAATAAATTCAAATAGTTATGACTATTTGAATAATTATTTTTTTCAAATCATTTTGACTTTTAATTTTTGTCATAAACAATTGTTTGTTCATACAATACAAACTTATTCAGATTAAAATAATATTAATTTATTAATATTTCAACAATTAATAAGTAAAAGATTTTCAAAGTAAATATGTTTATCAAATAAGTTCAAATAGTCATAACTATTTGAATAATTATCTATTTCAAATCTCATAATTGTTTGAATAATTATCTATTTCAAATTTTATGACCTTTTGTTTTGTCATAAAACAATTGTGTTAGTTCATATAGGCTTATTCGAAATAAAATAATACTAATTTATTAATATTCCAAAAATTAATGAGTAATAGATTTAAAATATGAATCAATTTATCAAACAAGTTCAAATGGTTATAACTATTTGAACAATTATCTATTTCAAATCATTACAGTCATTTGTTGTGTGATAAAATAATTGCTTATGTTCATACAAGCTTATTTCAAAAATATATATACATTTATTAATATTCCAAAAATTAAAAAGCAAAAATTTTAAAAATAAATATGTTTTCTAAACATGCTCAAATAGTTATGACTATTTGAACAATTATCTATTTCAAATAGTTATGACCTTTTGTTTTGTCATAAACCAATTGTTTCTATTCATACAAGCGTATTCAAAATAAAATAATACTATTTTATTTAGATTCCAAAAATTAATAAGTAAAAATTTTTAAAAATAAATTTGTTTACGAAGCAAGTTCATATTGTTATGACTATTTGAACAATTATTGATTTCAAATAGTTATGATCTTTTGTTTTATCATAAAACAATTATTTCTATTCATAGAAGTTTACTCAGAATAAAACAGTACTCTTTTATTAATATTTTAAAGATTAATAGGTAGGAGATTTAAAAAATAAATTTATTTACTGAACAAGTTTAAATAGTTATGTCCATTTGAACAATTATCTATTTGAAATCATTATGACTTTTTGTTTTATCATAAAACAATAGTTTCTGTTCATGCAAAATTATTTAGAATAAAATAATACTGATTTGTTAATATTTTGAAAATTAATAAGAGATTTAAAAACTAAATCTGTTTACCAAAACAGTTCAAATAGTTATGACTATTTGAACAATTATCTATCTCAAATCGTTATGATCTTTATGTTATCATAAAACAATTGTTTCTTTTCATACAAGCTTATTCGGATTAAGATAATGCTAATTCAACAATATTCCAAAAATTAGTAAGAGATTTTAAAAAATACATGTGTTTATCAAACCAATTCAAATAGTTAAGACTATTAGAATAATTATCTATTTCAAATCATTTCGACCTTTTCTTAGTCTTAAAACAATTATTTCAGTTCATATAAGCTTATTCAAAATAAAATAATACTAATTTATTAACATTCAAAAAATTAATGAGTAAGAGATTTAAAAGAATAAATCTATTTATCAAACAAGTTCAAATAGATTTGACCTTTTGAACAATTATCTATTTAAAGTTGTTATGACCTTTTGTTTTGTCATAAAATAATTGTTGGAGTTCATAAAAACTTATCCGAAATAAAATAATACTATCTTTTTAATATTTAAAAAATTAATAAGCAAAAGATTTAAAAACTAAAGCTATTTTCCAAACTAGTTCAAATAATTATGACTATTTGAATAAATATCAATCTCAAATTATTATGATCTTTGTTTTCTCATAAAACAATTGTTTCGATCATATAAGCTTATTTAGATAAAAATATTACTAATTTGATAATATTCCAAAAATTAATAAGAGATTTAAAAAACATATGTATTTGTTGAACCAATTCAAATAGTTAAGACTATTAGAATAATTATCTATTTCAAATTATTCTAACATTTTCTTTAGTCCTATAATAATTGTTTTAGTTCATACAAGCTTATTCGAAATAAAATAATACTAATTTATTAACATTCCAAAAATTAATAAGCAAGATATTTGAAAAGATAAATTTGTTTATTGAACAAGTTCAAAGAGTTATGACTATTTGAACAATTATCGATTTAAAATCATTATGACCTTTGTTTTGTCATAAAACAATTTGTTTTAGTTCATAAATGCTTATCCAAAAGAAAATAATACTACTTTATTATTATTTTGAAAGTTAATAAATTAATCAATTTACTGAATAAGTTCAAATAATTATGGCCATTTGAACAACTATCTGTTTCAAATTGTTATTACCTTTTGTTTTATCATAAAACAATTGTTTTTCAACATACAAACTTATTCGAAATAAAATAATACTAATTTACTAATATTTTAAAAATTAATAAGAGATTTAAAAAATAAATTTGTTTACTGAACCAATTCAAATAGTTATGACTATTTGAACAATTATCTATTTCAAATTGTTATAACATTTTGTTCTATAATAAAGCAATTATTTCTATTCATACAAGCTTATTCAGAATAAAATAATACTAATTTAGTAATATTCTAAAATTAATAACTAAGATATTTAAAAAATAAATTCGTTTGCCAAACCAATTCAAACAGTTAAGACTATATAAATAATTATTTATCTCAAATTGTTATGATCTTTCGTTTTGTCATAAAACAATTATTTCAACTTATACAAGCTTATTCAAAATAGAGTAAAACTAATTTATTAATATTTCAAAAATTTATAAGAGATTTAAAAAATAATTCTAATTACTGAACCAATTCAAATAATTATAACTATTTGAACAATTATCTATTTCAAATCAGTATTACTTTTTATTTTGTCATAAAACAATTGTTTTTGTTAATATAAGTTTGTTCAAAATAAAAAAATACTAATTTATTAATATTTATCAAACCAGTAAAAAAAGTTATAACTATTTAAGCAATTATTTTATCTCAAATTGTTATGACATTTTGTTCTGTTATAAAACAATAGTTTCTGTTCATACATGTTTATTGGGATTAAAATAATACCAATTTATTAATATTTCAACAATTAATAAGTAAAAAATTTAAAAAATAAATATTTTAATAAACTAGATCAAATGATCATAACTATTTGAATAATTATCTATTTCAAATTGTTATGACCTTTTATTTTGTCATAAAAAAATCATTTCGTTCATATGAGCTTATTCAAAATAAAATAATATTAAGTTATTAATATTCTAAAAATTAATAAGTAAGAGATTTAAAAAATGAATCTGTTTAATGAACAAGTTTAAATAATTATGACTAATTGAACAATTATCTATTTGAAATTGCTATAACCTTTTGTTTAGTCATAAAATTATTTTTTTCTATTCATAGAAGCTTATTTCGAATAAAATAATATAAATTTATTAATATTAAGACAATTAAAAGTAAAAGATCTAACAAATAAATTTATTTACCGAATAAGTTCAAATCTTTATGATAATTTGAGCAATTATTTATTTCAAATTGTTATGACCTTTTGTTTTGTCATAAAACAATTGTTTATGTCCATTCAAGCTTATTTGGAATGAAAAATATTAATTTATTAATATTTTGACAAATAATAAGTAAAAGATTTAAAAAATAAACATGTTTATCGAACAAGCTCAAATGGTCATGAGTATTTGAATAATTATCTATTTCAAATCATTGTGACCATTTGTTTTGTAATAAAATAATTATTTTAGTTCATATAAGCTTTTTAAAATAAAATAATACTAATTTATTAATATTCTAAAAATTATAGAGTAAGAGAATTAAAAAATTAATCTATTTATCGAACACGTTCAAATAGTTATAACTGTCTAAACAATTATCTATTTCAAAACATTATGACCTTTTGTTTTGTCATAAAACAATTGGTTCTGTTCATACAAGCTTATTTCGAATAAAATACTATAAATTTATTAATATTCCAAAAATTAATAAGTAAAAATTTAAAAAATAAATATGTTTTCTAAACACGTTTAAATAGTTATGACTATTTAAACAATATCTGTTTGAAATTGTTATGTGCTTTTGTTTTATCATAAACCAATTGTTTTTCTTCATAAAAGCTTATTCAAAATAAAATAATATTAATTTATTAAAATTTCAAAAATTAATAAGTAAAAAATAAAAAAAAATCTATTTACCAAGCGAGTTTGAATAGTTATGACCCTTCGAATAATTATTTATTTCAAATCAGTTTATTCTTTTGTTTTGTCATAAAATAATTGTTTCTATTCATACAAATTTATTTGAAATAAAATAATACTAATTTATTAATATTCTAAAAATTAATAGGTTGCAAAATTTGAAAAAATAAAATTGTTTACTTAACAAGTTCAAATAGTCATATCTATTTGAATTATTATCTATTTCAAATCATTATGACATTTTCTTTTGTCATAAAACGACTATTGATACAAAATTATTCATAATAAAATAATACTAATTTATTAATATGTTGAAAATTAATAAGAGATTTAAGAATTATATTTGTTTATCGAACCAGATCAAATACTTATGGCTATTTGAACAATTATCTATCTCCAATCATTATGATCTTTGTTTTGTAATAAAATAATTACTTTTGTTCATACAAGCATATTCGGAGTAAAATATTGCTAAATTAATAATATTTTAAAACATAATAAGAAAGAGATTTAAAAAATAAATATGTTTACCGAATCAGTTAAATAGTTAAGACTATTAGAACGATTATTTATTTCAAATCATTCTCACCTTTTGTTTAGTCATAAAACAATTAATTCAGTTTATACAAGCTTATCCATAATAAAATAATAGTAATTTATTAGCATTCAAAAAATTAATAAGCAAGAGATTTAAATAAAATAAATCTATTTATCAAACAATTTCAAATAGATTTGACTATTTGAACAATCATATATTTAAAGTCGTTATGACCATTTGTTTTGTCATAAAACAATTGTTTCATTTCATAACAACTTATTGGAAATAAAATAATACTACCTTATTAATATTTCAAAAATTAATAAGCAAGAGATTTAAAACTAAAGTTGTTTTTTGAACTAGTTCAAATAGATATAACTATTTGAACAAATATCAATCTCAAATCATTATGATCTTTGTTTTCTTATAAAACAATTGTTTTTTTATCATACAAGCTTATTTGAATAAAAATAATACTAATTTAATAATATTCCAAAAAATTAGTGAAAGATTTAAAAAGTAAATGTATTTGCCAAACCAGTTTAAATAGCTAAGACTATTAAAATAATTACCTATTTCAAATCATTCTAACATTTTGTTTAGTCCTATAATAATTGTTTTAATTCATACAAGCTTATTCGGAATAAAATAATACTAATTTATTAACATTCTAAAAATTAATAAGAGATTTGAAAAGACATATTTGTTTACTGAACAATTTCAAAGAGTTATGACTATTTGAACAATTATCAATTTAAAATCGTTATGACCTTTTGTTTTGTCATAAAACAATTGTTTGAGTTCACAAAAGCTTATCCAAAAGAAAATAATGCTACTTTATTATTATTTAGAATGTTAATAAGTAAGAGATTTAAAAAATAAATCAATTTACTGAATAGGTTCAAATAATTATGGCCATTTGAATAACTATCTATTTCATATTGTTATTACATTTTGTTTTGTCATAAAACAATTGTTTTTCAACATACAAGCTTATTCAAAATAAAATAATACTAATTTGAAAATATTTCAAAAATTAATAAGAGGTTTAAAAAATAAATTTGTTTACCAAACTAGTTCAAATAGTTATGACTATTTGAATAATTATCTATTTCAAATTGTTATAACATTTTGTTCTATAATAAAATAATTGTTTCTATTCATACAAGCTTATTCAAAATAAAATAACACTAATTTAGTAATATTCTAAAAATTAATAACTAGAGATTAAAAAAATAAATCTGTTTCCCGAATTAATTCAAATAGTTATGACTACATGAACAATTATTTATCTCAAATTATTATGACCTTTTGTTTTGTCATAAAACAATTACTTCAACTCATACAAGCTTATTTAGAATAGAGTAAAAAAAAATTATTAATATTTCAAAATTTTATAAGAGATTTAGAAAATAATTTTATTTATTGAACCAATTCAAATAATTATAACTATTTGAACAATTATCTATTTCAAATCATTAAGACACCAGAGTGTCAACATATTTTACAACTTGGGCTGAGACTAAAAAGAATTTATCCAGAAATAAGATGGGCCTATCTTTGGTCCAAATCCACTAAATAAATGCATAAACAAGGTAGGTTGGAATAGGGAGATTATGTTCACACTAGCTGAAAAAGAAGAGCATGAAGATTGATGGGATTATGGTCAGATTCATTATTATGTAATATGTAGGACTAAATGGGTTCACATGCAAATATCTTGATTTTATGCACAATTTTAGCAATTCAATCTGAAAGTTCCCATGCTTGAAGGGATGTTCGCACCTATTTATTTTCTATTATTCTTTGGTACAAGGTAGAATAGAGTTTTCTTTATCCTTAACCAATCTTTTAGATTGTTCTTCAAGTTCTGTATCTCTTAGGTGGATTTCCTATAATGGTTAACTTCTATTATTCTGTGTCCTTGATTAGAATTCTTAGAGTGGTGTTTCTATATCCCTTGGTATCTAGTCTTAGTGGTGAACTTTTATCCCTTTCAATCTAATAATCATATTCTACCATTATTCAAATTCTTGTGAGTTGTCTTTTTTATGAACTTTTTCTATTTACAGTTACTCTCCAACATCTCAACCATCAATTCCCAACATCAAATTGGTATCAAAGCTATGGTAGGTCATTGTCATCAAGCACCAGTAGAAGATGTTAAAGCCAACACCGATGTTGCAGCAACTATAAATTTTCACCTAAAGGATGCCCTTATAGAGGAGATGTGGCAATAGATCTTTCAACTAAAACAACGGTTACATATAAAAAAAGATAGAGAGTAGATATGAAGGCAAGGAAGGAGGAACGAAAAAGAAGAAAGAAAGGCTAATCCATACTATAAAAACATCAGTGATTCTGATAATAGCACCCCACCTTACCCATAGCAAGTTAGAGACTATTTATGTAGAAACTAACTTCAACCTAGCATATTCAATCTGAAGATAGAGATTCCTAAGTTCAAGAGAAAAATACAACTTGAAGAATTCTTAGATTGACTACACACAGTGGAATGCATATTTGAATACCATGATGCCTTTGAACATTGTAAGGTGAAGCTAGTGACCATCAAACTTAGAAAGCATGTATCCTTTTGGTGGGAAAATTTAAAGAAGTAAAGGGAAAGAAAAGGCAGGAAAAAAATTGTAACTTGAGAGAAGATAAAAAGAGAGTTGAAGAGAAAGTATCTCTCAGATAACTTTTGGCAAGATGTCTTCCGTAGGCTCTATAACTTGAAGCTTAGGCTCCATAACTTGAACTAAAAAGATCTTTCAGTGGAAGAGTATACAACTACATTTGACCACCTCATGTTAAAATACAAATTAGTGGAACAAGAGGAGCAGACTATTGTCTAGTATTTTGGAGGATTGAAGATTGAGATAGCTAATATGTAGACATTCAATGATGCATGTAAGCTTACCCTTAAAGTGAAGAGACAACAAAAGAAGCCTATGGTAGCAACCTATGATTTGGGTCTTAAGTAGGTTATATCAATAAAGTGGCTCATCTAAGACTATTGTTCCTTTTAAGCCCATTCCAAAGTAGCCCCAAAAGAAAGATAGAACCTTAATAAGCAAGCCTCAATCTAATGCACAAACTAAAATGTGTTTTAAATGTCAAGGGCTTAGACACATTACTTCAGAATACTCAAACAAGAAGATTGTGGCTCTAGTAGAGGAGGATTTGAAGGAAAATAAAGAAGAGCTAGCTAAAGAGGATCAAAATCTTAAAGAAGAGGAAAGGAAAATCTATGATAATTATGGCGCATCCTTAGTCATACAATGTAGCTTGAGTATTGAACCTGCTAAGGAAGAAGATTAGTTGCATAAAAATGTGTTCCACACATGGTGTATTACCCATGAGAAGGTATGTGATGTTATAATTAATAGTGAAAGTTTTGAAAAAGTTGTTTCTACCTTTATGGTGCAAAAATTAGGCTTCAAGGCAATGGATAATCCTAACCATATAAGCTATCTTAGCTGTAGAAAGAGAATGAAATTAAGGTTAACAAAAGGTGTTCGATTCCTTTTTTTATAGGAAAGTAATATAATGACAAAGTGTGGTGTGATATAGCTCTGATAGATGCTTGCCATTTATTGCTCAAAAGACCTTGGCATTATGATATGAGGGTTATTTATGATGGTTATGAAAACACTTACACATTTGTGAATGATGGATGCAAAATCATCCTGGGCCCTACCAAGCCTATGGTGATGTCAAAACCAACCAAAGGGGAAGGGAGTAGCTTGTTTAACAAGGCCAATTATAGAAAAAAAAATTAAGATGGGTGATACTATGTATGCAATAGTGTTAATTGAGAAGAATAAAGATAGTGAGGAGCCCCTTACAATGATACAACTATTATTGGCAAAATTTTAAGATGTTGTTTAGGAGGAGTTACTAGCTGGTCTAGCACCAATAAGGGACATTCAACACTACATAGACCTTATCCTTAGAGCTATTCTACCCAATAGGGCAGCTTATAGGATGAGTCCTAAAGAGCATATAGAGTTGCAATGCCAAGTTGATGAATTGGTGATAAAAGGAATGGTGCATGTAAGCATGAGCCCTTATGTAGTCCAAGCCCTTTTGGTGCCTAAAAAGGGTGGATCATGAAGCATGTGTATTGATAGTAGGGTGGTTAACAAAATCATAATAGATTATTGCTTTCCTATTCTATGCTTAGATGACTTGCTGGACCAACTATATGGAGCAACTATTTTCTCCAAGATAGACCTATGCAGTGGTTATTATCAAATTAGAATGAGGCCTGGAGATGAGTGGAAAACAATAAGGGATGGTCTTTATGAATGGATGGTAATGCTTTTTGGTTTATCCAATGCTTCTAGTACTTTCATGAGATTTATGAATCATATTTATAAATCTTGTCTTAGTAGATATGTAGTAGTGTATTTTAATGATATTCTGGTGTACAACAAAGATGAGGACCAACACTTGAATCATTTACACCAACTATTTTGCATATTGAGGGAACAAAAACTTTATGCTAACTTTAAAAAGTGCAATATCTTTACTTCTAGCCTTGTGTTTCTAGGGTTTATGGTGTCAAAAGAAGGAATAAAGATGGATCCCAGCAAGATTAAGGCAATTTTAAATTGGCCAACACTAGCATCTCTACATGATATCCAAAGTTTCCATGGCCTTGCATATTTTTATAAGCATTTCATTAGAAGTTTTAGCTCCATTATGGCTCTCATCATCGAATGTTTGAAGAATGAAGCTTTTAAATAGACCAAAGAAGCCCAACATAGCTTTGAGCTCATCAAGACCAAAATCACTGAAGCTCCTACCTTGTCCCTACCAAACTTTGATCAAGTGTTCGAGGTGGAATGTGATGCATCCAATTTTGGAATAGGTGCTATTTTAAGTCAATGAGGAAAGCCTATACCATTTTTTAATGAAAAACTCAATCAAGCCAAGAGAAAGTATTCAACCTATGACAAAGAGTTCTACGCCATATATAGAGCTTTATTCCATTGGGGTCAGTATTTTCTTCCCAAGCCATTTGTCTTATATTCAGACCATGAGGCCTTGAAGTTTATCAATAGCTAGCACAAGCTTAATCGAAAGCATAAGGCTTGGGTAGAGTTTCTTCAAGCCTACTACTTCACTATCAAACATAAATTGGGAACTCACAATGTGGTGACAGATGCTTTAAGTCAAAAGCACCCCTTATTGGGAACTATGGCTATTGAAATTATTAGATTTGATGTGATCAAAAGGCTTTATGAGGCCAAACTTGGGAAGAATGCAAGTACAGACCACAAAACTAATTTTTGTTGCATGATGGATATCTCTTCAAGTCTAATAGCCTTTGCATTCCCTCATGTTCTTGGAGACACCCCTTACTCCACAAAGCTCATGATGATGCACTAGGTGAATACTTTGGAAGGGACAAGACACTTGCTCTTTTGTAATACAGGTTTTATTGGTCGAGAATAAAGAGGGATGTGATGAAACACTTTGAACGATGTAGAATGTGCCATATTGCCAAGAGTTATCGTTAAAACACTAGATTGTATACTGCATTACCCATGCCTAATGCTCATTAGAAGGATGTTAGTTTGGATTTGTAGTTGGACTACCTAAAACTCAAAGGAACAAAGACTCCGGATAATTTTTCCAAGATGGCCCATTTTGTTCCTTGTACTTTAAACTATAGATGCTTTTCATGTTTCTAATATGTATTTTAAAGAAATTGTAAAGCTGCATAGAGTTCCTAGATCCATGGTGTCTGATCGGGATTCCAAGTTTCTTAGTCATTTTTTGGTGCACCCTTTGGAGTAAGCTTGGCACCAATCTCAAGTATAGTTCTCAAATATATGGTCAAATGGAAGTAACCAATCGTAGCTCGGGCAACCTTCTAACAAGTTATGTGGGAAAGAATATCAAACAGTGGGATCTTATTTTATCTCAAGTAGAGTTTGCCTACAACTGCTCACCAAACCAAACCACTAGTTATTGTCTTTTTTAGGTGGTGTATGGTAAGAATCCAATCAGCCCTCTAGATTTATTTCCTCTCCCTACTAATCAACAATTTAGTGAAGATGTAAAAGAAAATGGCTAAATGTATCAAATGATTACATGCACAAGTGAGAGTTAAGATTTTACAGCAAAATGAGAAATATAAAAAGGCAGCAAACAAGCATAAAAAATATATGGAGTTCAAAAAAGGTGATTCGGTGTGGATTAACTTACAGAAAGAGAGATTTCCTCTAGGGAAGTTTGGCAAATTACAACCTAAGGCATATGGTTCATTTAGAATTCTCTAACACATTGGGGAGAATGCCTAAAAGATAGAGCTTCCTAACATTTATGGAGTATCTTCCACCTTCAATGTTGCTAATTTGTCACCTTACCATGGCAAAAAGTCTTACAACTTGGGCTGAGACTAAGGAGGACTTATCCAAAAATAAGATGGGCCTATCTTTAGTCTCAATTCACTAAATAAATGTAGAAATAAAATAAGGTGGAATAAGGAGATTGTGTTCATACTAGCTAGAAAAGAAGAGTATAAAGATGGAGGGGATTATGGTTAGATTCATTATTATAAAATTTGTAGGAATAAATGGGTTCACATGCAAATCCCTTGATTTTAGGTACGATTCTAGCAATTCAATCTGAAAGTTCCCATGCTTGAAAGGATGTTCCTAGCCTATTTATTTTCTATTATTCTTTGGTACAAGGCAGAATAGAGTTTTCTTTATCCTTAAGCAACCTTTCAGATTATTATTCAAGTTCTATATCTCTTAGGTGCAATTCCTAGAGTAGTGAACTTCTGTTGTTCTATATCATTGATTAGAATTCTTAGGGTGGTGTTTTTGTATCCTTTAATGTCTAGTCTTGGTGGTGAACTTTGATCCTTTTCAATCCAATAATCATATTTTGCCATTATTCAAATTCTTGTGAGTTGTCTTCTTTGTGAGCTTTTTTTTTTTTTTGTAGTTACTCTTCAACATCTCAACCATCAATTCCTGACATCACATTATTAATTTTTATTTTATCATAAAATAATTGCTTTTGCTAATAAAAGTTTGTTCGAAATAAAATAATACTCATTTATTAATATTTAGAAAATTAATTAGTAAGAGATTTAAAAAGTAAAATTGTTTACCAAACCATTTCAAATAGTTTTGACTATCTGAATAATTATCTATTTCAAATTATTATATCATTTGATTTTGTCATCAAACAATTGGTTCTATTCATACTATTTTATTTGAAATAAAATAATACTAATTTAATAATATTCCGAAACCTAATAACTAAGAAAATTAAAAAATAAATATGATTGCCAAACTAGTTCAAATAGTAAGATTATATGAATAATTATCTATTTAAAATCATTATGACCATTTGTTTTGTCATAAGACAATTGTTTTTGATCATGCAAGCTTATTCAAAATAAAATAATACTAATTTATTAATATTTCAAAAATTAATAAGAGATTTAAAAAAAAATCTGTTTACTGAACCAATTCAAATAATTATGACTATTTGAGCAATTATCAATCTCAAATCATTAAGATCTTTGTTTTGTCATAAAACAATTATTTCTGATCATAGAGCTTATTTGGTTAAAAATAATACTAATTTAATAATATTCCAAAAATTAATAAGTAAGAGATTTAAAAAATAAATGTTTTTGTCGAACTAGTTCAAATAGTTAAAACTATTAGAATAATTATATATTTTTAAATCATTCTGATCTTTTGTTTAGTTAGAAAATAATTGTTTCATATCTTACACTCTTATTTGGAATAAAATAATCTAAATTTATTAACATTCAAAAAATTAATAAGGAAAAGATTTGAAAAAATAAATCTATTTACCAAACAAGTTCAAATAGTGATAACTATTTGAACAATTATTTATTTAAATCATTATGACCTTTTGTTTTTATATAAAAAAATTGTTTCAATTCATAAAAGCTTATCCAAAAAAAATAATACTAATTTCTTAATATTTCAAAAATTAATAAGCAAGAGTTTAAACAAATAAACTAGTTTATCAAAAAAATTCAAATAATTATGACTATTTGAATAATTGTCTATTCAAAATTGCTATGACCTTTTGTTTTGTCATAAAACAATTGTTTCAATTCATACAAGCTTATTCAAAATAAAATAATACTAATTTATTAATATTCCAAAAGTTAATAAATAAGTGACTTAAAAAGTGAATCTGTTTACTAAATCAGTTCAAATAATTGTGGCCATTTCAACAATTATCTATTTCAAATCATTATTACCTTTTGTTTGCTTATATAATAGTTGTTTTTTATTATACAAGTTTATTTGAAATAGAATAATAGTAATTCATTAATCTTTCAAAAATTAATAAGTAAGAGATTTAAAAATAAATTTATTTATCAAACCGTTTAAATAGTTATGACTATTTGAATAATTGTATACTTTAAATAGTTATAACCTTTTATTCTGTCATAAAACAATTATTTCTATTCATATAAGCTTATTCAAAATAAAATAATACTAATATAAAAATATTCCAAAAATTACTAATTAAGAGATTTAAAAAATAAATTTGTTAGCCAAACTAGTTCAAATAGTTAAGATTGTATGAACCTTTATCTATTTCAAATCATTTTTGTTTTGTCATAAAATAATTTTTTAATTCATAATAGCTTATTCGAAATAAAAAATTGAATTTATTCATATTAAAAAATTAATATGTAAGAGATTTAAAAATTAATTTTGTTTACCTAACCAGTTTAAATAGTTATGACTATTTAAACAATTATCTTTTTCAAATCGCTATGACCTTTTGTTTTGTCATAAAAAAAATGTTTTTGTTCATATAAGTTTGTTTGGAATAAAAGAATAATAATCTATTAATATTTCAAAAATTAATAAGAGATTTAAAAAATAAATCTATTTATCAAACCAATTCAACTAGTTATGACTATTTGAGCAATTATTTATTTCAAATTATTATGACTTTTTGTTCTATTATAAAGTAATTGTTTTTATTCATACAAGCTTATTCAGATTAAAATAATACTAATTTATTAATATTTTGATAGTTAATAAGTAAAAATTTTAAAAAATAAATAAGCCTACTAAACGAGATCAAATAGTCATGACTATTTGAATAATTATCTATTTTAAATCATTATGACCTTTTGTTTTGTCATAAAAAAATCATTTTTGCTCATATAAGCTTATTGAAAATAAAATAATACTAAGTTATTAATATTCTAAAAATTAATAATTAAGAGATTTAAAAAATAAATTTGTTTAACGAACAAGTTTAAATAATTATGGCTATCTGAATAATTATCCATTTAAAATCGCTATAACATTTTGTTTTGTCATAAAATGATTTTTTTAATATTCATACAAGCTTATTTCCAATAAAATAATACAAATTTATTAATATTAAGACAATTAATAAGTAAAAGATCTAAAAAATAAATCTGTTTACTAAACAAGTTCAAATCTTTATAACTATTTGAACAATTATTTATTTCAAATTGTTATGACCTTTGGTTTTGTCATAAAATAATTGTTTCTATTCATACAAGCTTATTCAGATTTAAAAAGTATTAATGTTTTAATATTTCAACAAATAATAAGTAAAAGATTTAAAAAATAAATATGTTTATTGAACAAGTTCAAATAGTGATGAGTATTTGAATAATTATTTATTTCAAATCATTGTGACATTTTGTTTTGTAATAAAACAATTGTTTCAGTTCATATAAGCTTATTTGAAATAAAATAATACAAATTTATTAATATTCTAAAAATTATTGAGTAAGAGAATTAAAAAAAATGATCTATTTACTGAACATGTTCAAATAGTTATGACTATCTGAATAATTATCTATTTCAAGACATTATGACCTTTCGTTTTGTCATAAAAAAATTGGTCTATTCATGCAAGCTTATTTCGAATAAAATAATATAAATTTATTAATATTTAAAAAATTAATTAGTAAAAATTTAAAAAATAAATATCTTTTCTGAACATATTCAAATTGTTATGACTATTTGAACAATTATATATTTGAAATTGTTATGACCTTTGGTTTTATTATAAAACAATTGTTTCTATTCATAAAAGCCTATTCAAAATAAAATAATACTAATCTATTAAAATTACAAAAATTAATAGGTAGGAGATTTAAAAAATAAATCTGTTTACCAAACAAGTTTAAATCGTCATGTCCATTTGAACAATTCGCTATTTCAAATCGTTATGACCTTTTGTTTTGTCATTAAATAATTATTTTTGTTCATGCAAAATTATCCAAAATAAAATAATACTGATATATTAATATTTTGAAAATTAATAAGACATTTAAAATCTAAATCTATTTATCAAAACATTTCAAACAGTTATGACTCTTTGAACAATTATCTATCTCAAATCGCTATGATCTTTATTTTGTTATAAAACAATTGTTTCTTTTCCTACAAGCTTATTTGGATTAAAATAATACCAATTTAGTGAAATTCCAAAAATTAGCAAGTAAGAGATTTAAAGAAAATAAATATGTTTGCCGAACTAGTTTAAATAGTTAAGACTATTGAACAATTATCTATTTCAAATCATTCTGACCTGTTGTTTAGTCATAAAATAATTATTTTATTTCATACAAGCTTATTCAAAATAAAATAATACTAATTTATTAACATTCAAAAAATTAATGAGCAAAAGATTTTAACAAAAAATCTGTTTACCGAACAAGTTTAAATAGATTTGGCTATTGAACAATTATCTATTTAAAGTCGTTATGACCTTTTGTTTTGTTATAAAACAATTGTTTCAGTTCATAAAAACTTATCTGAAATAAAATAATACTACTCTATTAATATTTCAAAAATCTCAAATCGTCATGATATTTGTTTTCTCATAAAACAACTATTTCTTATCATACAAGCCTATTCGGATAAAGATAATACTAATTTAATAATATTCCAAAAATTAATGAGAGATTTAAAACTAAATGTGTTTGCCAAACCAGTTCTAATAGTTAAGACTATTAGAATAAATATTTATTTTAAATCATTTTGACCTTTTTGTTTGTCATATAATAATTGTTTCAGTTCATACAAGCTTATTCGAAATAAAATAATACTAATCTATTAACATTTGAAAAATTAATAAGCATCAGATTTGAAAAAATAAATATGTTTACTAAACAAGTTCAAATAGTTATGACTATTTGAACAATTATCTATTTAAAATCATTATGACCTTTTATTTTGTCATAAGACAATTGTTTTAGTTCATAAAAGCTTATCCAAAGTAAAATAATACTACTTTATTTCAAAAATTAATAAGTAAAAGATTTAAAAAATAAATCATTTTATTGAATCAATTCAAATAATTATGGCCATTTGAACAACTATATATTTCAAATTGTTATTATCTTTTGTTTTATCATAAAATAATTGTTTTTCAACGTACAAGCTTATTCAAGATAAAATAATCCTAATTCATTAACATTCCAAGAATTAATAAGAGATTTTAAAAAATATATCTATTTACCTAACCATTTCAAATAGTTATAACTATTTGAATAATTATCTATTTCAAATTATTATAACCTTTTGTTCTATCACAAAATAATTGTTTCTGCTCATACAAGCTTATTGTAATAAAATAATACTAATTTAGTAAAATTCTAAAAATTAATAAGTAAGAGATTTCAAAAATAAATCTGTTTGCCAAACTAGTTTAAATAGTTAAGACTATATGAACAATTATTTATTACAAATTGTTATGACCTTTTATTTTTTCATGAAACAATTATTGTAGCTCATGCAAGCTTATTTGGAATAGAATAAAACTAATTTATTAATATTTCAAAATTTTATAGGTAAGAGATTTAGAAAATAATTCTATTTATTGAACCAGTTCAAATAATTGTAACTATTGGAACAATTATCTATTTACAATCCTTGTTACTTTTTGTTCTATCATAAAACAATTATTTTTGTTAATCTAAGTTTGTCATAAAACAATTCTTTTTGTTAATATAGTTTTGTTAGAAATAAAATGATAGTAATTTATTAATATTTAGAAAATTAATGAGTAAGAGATTTAAAAAGTAAATCTGCTTACTAAACTATTTCAAATAGTTTTGACTATTTATATAATTAACTATTTTTAAATCATTATAACCTTTTATTTTATCATCAAACAATTGATATTGTTCATACTATTTTATTCAAAATAAAATAATATTAATTTAATAATATTTCAAAACTTAATAAGCAAGAAAATTAAAAAATAAATCTAATTGCTAAACTAGTTTAAATAGTTACGACTATATAAACGATAATCTATTTCAAATCGTTATGACCTTTTCTTTTGTCGTAAAACAATTGTTTTGTTTGTACAAGCTTATTTGGATTCAAATAATACTAATTTAATAATATTTCAAAAATTAATAAGTAAGAGATTTAAAAAATAAATTCGTTTATCGAATCAGTTCAAATGGTTAAGACTATTAGAAAAATTATCTATTTCAAATCGTTATGACATTTTGTTTAGTTATAAAATAATTGTTTTAGTTCATACAAGCTTATTTAGAATAAATTAATTTTAATTTATTAACATTCAAAAAATTAATAAGAGATTAAAAAATAAATCTATTTACCAAACAAGTTCAAATAGTTATTATTATTTGAACAATTATCTATTTAAAATTGTTATAACCTTTTGATTTGTCATAAAATAATTGTTTCAGTTAATACAAGTTTAGAAGGAACAAAACAATACTAATTTTTTAATATTTTCTAAATTATTGAATAAAAAATTAAAAAAATAAATCTGTTTACCAACTCAATTAAAATAATTATGACCATTTGAATGATTATCTATTTTAAATCGTTATGACTTTTTGTTTAGTCATAAAATATTTGTTTCATATCTTACAAGCTTATTCTGAATAAAATAATCTAAATTTATTAACATCCAAAAAATTAATAAGAAAAAGATTTGAAAAAATAAATCTATTTATCAAACAAGTTTAAATAGTTATGACTATTTGAACAATTATTTATTTAAAATTGTTATGACCTTTTGTTTTGACATAAAACAATTATTTCAATTCATAAAAGTTTATCAAAAATAAAATATACTAATTTCTTAATATTTTGAAAATTAATAAGCAAGAGTTTAAAAAAATAAATTTGTTTACCAAACAAATTCAAATAGTTACAATTATTGGAACAATTGTCTATTTAAAATTATTATGACCTTTTATTTTATTATAAAATAATTGTTTCAGTTCATACAAGCTTATTTGAAAGAAAATTATACTAATTTATTAATATTTCAAAAATTAATAAGCAAGTGATTTAAAAAGTGAGTATGTTTAGCAAATCAGGTCAAATAATTATGGCTATTTCAACAATTATCTATTTCAAATCATGATTACCTTTTTTTTGGTCATATAACAATTATTTTTTTATCATACAAGCTTATTTGAAATAAAATAATACTAATTTATTATTTTTCAAAATTAATAAGTAAGATATTTTAAAAATAAATCTATTTATTGAACCTGTTTGAATAGTTACGACTGTTTGAATAATTATATACTTTAAAATGTTATAACTTTTTGTTCTATCATAAAAAAATTATTTCTATCCATACAAGCTTATTCTAAATAAAATAATTCTAACCTAATAATATTTTAAAAACTAATAACTAAGAGATTTAAAAAATAAATTTGTTTGCTGAACTAGTTCAAATAGTTAAGATTGTGTAAACAATTATCTATTTCAAAAAGTTATGATCTTTTATTTTGTCATGAAACAATTTTTTCACTTCATACTCGTTTATTAGGAATAAAATAAAATGAATCTATTAATATTTCAAAAATTAATAAGAGATTTAAAAAATAATTCTGTTTACCTAACTAGTTCAAATAATTATGACTATTGAACAATTATCTATTTCAAATTGTTATGACCTTTTGTTTTGTCATAAAACAAATGTTTTTGTTCATATAAGTTTGTTTGAAATAAAAAAAAAATACTAATCTACTAATATTTCAAAAAGTAATAGGAGATTTAAAAAATAAATCTATTTATCAAACAAGTTATAATAGTTATGACTATTTGAGCAATTATTTATTTCAAATCATTATGACTTTTTGTTATGTTATAAAGCAATAGTTTTGCTCAAACAAGCATAATCGGATTAAAATAATATTAATTTATTAATATTTGATAATTAATAAGTAAAAGACTTAAAAAATAAATATGTTTACTGAACAAGTTCAAATAATCATGACTATTCAAGTAATTATCTATTTCAAATAATTCTGACCTTTTTTCTTTGTAGTAAAACAATTGTTTTAGTTCATATAAGCTTATTTGATGTAAAATAATACTAATTTATTAAAATTTTAAAAATTAATGAGTAAGAGAATTAGAAAAGAATTTATTTACCAAATAAGTTCAAAACATAATGACCTTTTGTTTTGTCATAAAACAATTGTTTTTGTTCATGCAAGCTTATTTCTAATAAAATAATATAAATTTATTAATTTTCTAAAAATTAATAATTAAAAGATTTAAAAAAAATCTATTTATCGAGTGAGTTCAAATAGTTATGACTATTTGAACAATTAGTTTTGTCAAATCGTTATGACATTTTGTTTTGTCATAAAAAAATTATTTTTATTTATACAAAATTATTAAGAATAAAATAATACTAAGTTATTAATATTTCAAAAATTAATAAGAGATTTAAAAACTAAATCTGTTTACTGGACCAGTTCAAATAGTTATGACTATTTGAACAATTATCTATCTCAAATCATGATGATGTTTATTTTATCATAAAACAATTGTTTCTGTTCATACAAGCTTATTCAAAGTAAAATATTGCTAAACTAATAATATTCTAAAATTAATAAGGAAGAGATTTAAAGAATAAATGTGTTTACCAAACTAGTTCAAATAGTTAAGACTATTAGAGCAATTTTCTATTTCAAATCATTTCAACCTTTTGTCTAGTCATAAAATAATTGTTTCAATTCATACATGCTTATTCGAAATAAAATAATACTATTCTATTAACATTCAAAAAATTAATAAGTAAGAAATTAAAAAAAAAATCTGTTTGTCGTACAAATTTAAATAGTTAAGAGTATTTGAACAATTATCTATTTAAAATCATTATGACCTTTTATTTTATAATAAAACAATTGTTTCAGTTCATAAAAAGCTTATCCAAAATAAAATAATATTACTTTATTAATTTTTCAAAAGTTGAGAAGTTGGAGATTTAAAACATAAATTAGTTTATTGAATTAGTTCAAATGATTATGGCCATTTGAATAATTATTTATTTCAAATAATTATGAACTTTTGTTTTGTCGTAAAACAATTTTTGTTCATCGTATAAGCCTATTCGAAATAAAATATTACTAATTTTAGGATTTGAAAAATTAATGAGAAGAAAATTTAAAAAGTAAATTTATTTACCAAACTAAGTCAAATAGCTATGATTATTTAAAGAATTATATATTTCAAATCATTATAACCTTTTGTTTTATCATAAAAACAATTATTTATGTTTATACAAGCTTATTCAAAATAATATAATACTAATATAATAATATTATGAAAAATAATAACAAAGAGATTTAAAAAATAAATTTGGTTGCCAAACTAGTTCAAATATTTAAGGCTATATGAATAATTATCTATTTTAAATCATTACGACCTTTTGTTTTGTCATAAAAAATGTTTTTGTTCATATAAGTTTGTTCAAAATAAAATAATATTAATTTATTAATATTTTAAAAATTAATAAGAGATTTAAAAAATAAATTTATTTACTAAACCAATTCAACTAGTTATAAATATTTGAACAATTATTTATTTCAAATTGTTATGACCATTTATTTTGTCATTAAACAATTGTTTCTATTGATACAGTCTTATTCGAAATAAAGTAATGGTAATTTATTAATATTACAAAAATTAATAAGTAATGGATTTAAAAAATGAATTTGTTGGCCTGAACAATGCAAATAGTTATGACTATTTGAATAATTATCTATTTCAAATTGTTATGAGCTTTTGTTTTGTTAGAAAATAATTGTTTCTATTCAACAAGCTTATTCAGAATAACATAATTTTAATTTATTAATTTCCAAAAATTAATAAGATATTTAAAAACCGAATCTGTTTATCAAATAAGTTCAAATAGTTATACTATTTGAATAATTACCTATTTCAAATTGCTATAACATTTTGTTTTGTCATAAAATAATTTTTTCTATTCACACAAGCTTATTTCAATTAAAATAAAACAAACTTATTAATATTCAAACAATTAATAAGTAAAAGATTTAAAAAATAAATTTGTTTACCAAATAAGTTTAAATACTTATGACTAATTGAACATTTATTTATTTCAACTTGTTACAATTTTTTCTTTTGTCATAAAATAATTGTTTTTACTCATACAAGCTTATTTGGATTAAAATAATATTAATTTTATTAATATTTTGATGATTAATAAGTAAAAGATTTTAAAAATAAATATGTTTACTGAATAAGTTCAAATAATCATAACTGTTTAAATAATTATCTATTTCAAATTGTTATGACCTTTTTGTTTAATCATAAAGCAATTATATCAGTTCACATAGGTTTATTCAAAATAAAATAATACTAATTTAAATAATAAATATGTTTTCTGAACATGTTCAAATAGTTATGATTATTTAAATAATTATCTATTTAAAAGAGTTATGACTTTTTGTTTTGTCATAAACCAATTGTTTCTATTCATACAAGTATTTGAAATAAAATAATACTAGTTTATTAATATTTCAAAAATTAAAAAGTAAAAGACTTAAAAAATAAAATTGTTTATCAAGCAAGTTCAAATAGCCATGACTATTTAAATAATTATTTATTTCAAATAGTCATGATCTTTTGTTTTGTCATAAAACAGTTATTTCTATTCATACAAGTTTATTCAGAATAAGATAATACTAATTTATTAATATTCTAAAAATTAATAGGTAGGAGATTTAGAAAATAAATCTATTTATGGAATAAGTTTATATAATCATGTCCATTTGAGCAATTATCTATTTTAAATCGTTATGACCTTTTGTTTTGTCATAAAATAATTGTTTCTGCTCATGCAAAATTATTCAAAAAAATAATACTAATCTATTAATATTTTAAAAATTAATAAGAGATTTAAAAACTAGATTTGTTTACCTAAACAGTTCAAACATTTATTACTATTTGAATAATTATCTATCTTAAAACGTTATGATCCTTATTTTATTGTAAAACAATTGTTTCTTTTCATACAAGCTTATTCGGATTAAAATAATACTCATTTAATAGTATTCCAAAAATTAATAAGAGATTTAAAAAATAAATGTGTTTGTCAAACTAGTTCAAATAGTTAAGACTATTAGAACAATTATCTATTTCAAAATTGTTCTAACCTTTTCTTTAGTCATAAAACAATTATTTTAGTTCATATAAGCTTATTCAAAATAAATTATTACTAATTTATTAAGATTCAAAAAATTAATAAGCAAGAGATTTAAAAAAATAAATCTATTTATCAAATAAATTCAAATAGATTTGCCTAGATGAACAATTATCTATTTAAAGTCATTATGACCTTTTGTTTTCTTATAAAACAATTATTTCAGTTCATAAAAACTTATCCAAAATAAAATAATAGTACTTCACTAATATTTCAAAAACTAATAAGAAAGAGATTTAAAAACTAAAACTATTTCTAAACCAATTCAATAGTTATGACTATTTGAATAAATATCAATCTCAAATCATTACAATATTTGTTTTATCATAAAACAATTGTTTTTGATCATACAAGCTTATTTTGATCAAAATAATACTAATTTAATAATATTTTAAAAATTAATAAGATATTTTAAAAAATAAATGTGTTTGCCAAACTAGGTCAAATAGTTAAGACTATTAGAATAATTATCTATTTCAAATTGTTCTAACCTTTTGTTTAGTCATATAATAATTGTTTCAGTTCATACAAGCTTATTCAGAATAAAATAATACTAATTTTTTAACATTCAAAAAATTAATAAGCAAGAGATTTGAAAAAATAATTTGTTTAATAAACATCTTCAAATAGTTATGACTATTTGAACAGTTATATTCTTAAAAACATTATGACCTTTGTTTTGTCATAAAACAATTGTTTTAGTTCATAAAAATTTTTCCAAAAAAAAAAAAACCTCTTTCATTAATATTTTGAAAGTTAATAAGAGGTTTAAAAAATAAATCTATTTACTAAATCAGTTCAAATAATTATGGCCATTTGAACAACTACTATTTCAAATCGCTATTACCTTTTGTTTGGTCATAAAACAATTGTTTTCAAAATACATGCTTGTTCGAAATAAAATAATACTAATTTACTAACATTTTAAGAATTAATAAGTGATTTAAAAATTAAATCTATTTACCAAACTAGTTTAAATAATTATAACTATATGAACAATTGTCTAGTTGAAATTGTTATAGCCTTTTGTTCTATCATAAAACAATTGTTTTTATTCATATAAGCTTATTCGAAATAAAATAATACTAATTTAGTAATATTCTAAAAATTAATAACTAAGAGATTTAAAAACTAGTTTGTTGAACTAATTCAAATAGTTAAGACTATATGAACAATAATTTATTTCAAATTACTATGACCTTTTGCTTTGTCATAAAAGAATTCTTTCAGCTCATACAAGCTTATTTGAAATAGAATAAAACTAATTTATTAATATTTCAAAAATTTATAAGTAAGAGATTTAGAAAATAATTCTATTTAGCGAACCAGTTCAAATAATTATAACTATTTAAAAAATTGTTTATTCTAAATCTTTATTACTTTTTGTTTTGTTATAAGACAATTGTTTTTTTTAAATATAAGTTTGTTCAAAATAAAATAATACTAATTTCTCAATATTTAGAAAATTAATCAATAAGAGATTTGAAAAGAAAATTTGTTTATGAAACCATTTCAAATAGTTTTGACTATTTGAATAATTATTTATTTCAAATTATTATAACCTCATATTTTGTCATTGAACAATTGGTTATGTTCATACTATTTTATTTAGAATAAAATAATACTAATTTAGTAATATTCTGAAACTTAATAATCAAAAAAATTAAAAAATGAATCTAATTGCCTGACCAGTTTCAAATAGCTAAGACTATATGAATAATTATCTATTTCAAATCATTTTGATTTTTTCTTTTGTTGTAAGGAAAGTTTTTGTTTGTACAAGCTTATTCAGATTAAAATAACACTAATTTAATAATATTTCAAAAATTAATAAGTCAGAGATTTAAAAATAAATTTGTTTATTGAATCTATTCAATTGGTTAAGACTATTAAAACAATTATCTATTTCAAATCATTCTTTCTTTTTGATTAGTCATAACACTAATTCAATAATATTTCAAAAATTAATAAGTCAGAGATTTAAAAATAAATTTGTTTATTGAATCTATTCAATTGGTTAAGACTATTAGAACAATTATCTATTTCAAATCATTCTTTCTTTTTGATTAGTCATAAAACAATTGTCTTAGTTCATACAAGTTTATTTAGAATAAATTAATATTAATTTATTAACATTCGAAAAATTAATAAGAAAGATTTAAAAAAAATCTATTTACTAAACAATTCAAATAGTTATTATTATTTTAACAATTGTCTATTTAAAATCATTATTACCTTTTGATTTGTCATAAACTAATTGTTTAAGTTAATACAAGCTTAGATGGAATAAAATAATACTAATTTATTAATATTTCCTAAATTAATAAGTAAAAAATTTTAAAAATATATCTGTTTACCGAATTAGTTAAAATAATTATAGCCATTTGAATGATTATCTATTTTAAATCATTATAGCCTTTTGTTTTGTCATAAAACAATTGTTTTTTATCATATATGCTTATATGAAATAAAATAATAATAATTTATTAATATTTCAAAAATTAATAAGTAGCAGATTTAAAAAATAAAATTATTTATCGAACCAGTTCAAATAGTTATGACTATTTAAATAATTATCAATCTCAAATCATTAAGATCTTTGTTTTGTCATAAAACAATTGCTTTTAATCATAGAAGCTTATTCAGTTAAAAATAATACTAATTTTATAATATTCCAAAAATTAATAAGAGATTTAAAAAATAAATGTGTTTGTTGAACCAATTTAAATAGTTAAAACTAATAGAATAATTAGCTATTTCCAATCACTATGGCCTTTTGTTTAGTAAAAAATTATTTGTTTCATATCTTACAAGTTTATTCAGAATAAAATAATCCAAATTATTAACATTCAAAAAATTAATAAGCAAAAGACTTGAAAAAATAAATCTGTTTACTAAACAAGTTCAAATAGTTATGACTATTTGAATAATTATTTATTTAAAATCATTATGACCTTTTGTTTTGACATAAAACAATAGTTTCATTTCATAAAAGTTTATCCTAAATAAATTAATACTAATTTCTTAATATTTCAAAAATTAATAAGCAAGAGTTAAAAGAGATAAATTTATTTATTCAACAAATTCAAAGAGTTACAACTATTTGAACAAATGTCTATTTAAAATAGTTATGACCTTTTATTTTGTTATAAAATAATTGTTTCAGTTTATACAAGCTTATTCAAAATAAAATAATACTAATTTATCAATCTTTTGAAAATTAATAAGTAAATAATTTGAAAAGTGAATCTGTTTATTGAATCAATTCAAATAATTCTAGCCATTTCAACTATTATCTATTTTAAATCACTATTACCTTTTGTTTTGTCATATAACAATTGTTTTTTATCATACAAGTTTATAATGAATAAAATAATACTAATTTATTAATCTTTCAAAAATTAATAAGCAAGAGATTTAAAAAATAAATTTTTTCCTAAACTAATTCAAATAGTTATGACTATTTGAACAATTGTAAATTTCAAATCATTATAACCTTTTATTTTGTCATAAAACAATTATTTTTATCATACAAGCTTATTTGGAATAAAATAATACTAATCTAATAATATTCCAAAAATTTATAACTAACAGAATTAAAAAATAAATTTGTTTGCCGAGCCAGCTCAAATATTTAAAACTATATGAACATTTATCTATTTCAAGTAGTTTTTGTTTTGTCATAAAACAACTTTTTCAATTCACACTAGCTTAATCAAAATAAAATAAAATGAATTTATTAATATTTCAAAAATTAATATGTAATGTATTTAAAAAATAATTGTGTTTACCTAACCAATTCAAATAATTATAACTATTTGAATTATTATCTATTTTAGATTGTTATGTCCTTTTATTTTATCATAAAATAAATGTTTTTGTTCATATCAATTTGTTCAGAATAAAATAGTGCTCATCTATTAATATTTAAAAATCAAGAAGAGATTTAAAAAATAAATCTGCTTATCAAACTAGTTCAAATAGTTATGACTACTTGAGCAATTATTTATTTCAAATCATTATGACTTTTTGTTTTGTTATAAAACAATAGTTTTTGTTCATACAAGCATATTTAGATTAAAGTAATAATAATTTATTAATATTTTAAAAATTAATAAGTAAAAAATTTTTTTAAAAAATATATTTACCGAACTAGATCAAATAGTCATGACTATTTGAATAATTATTATTTCAAATCGTTATAACCTTTAGTTTTGTCATAAAAAATTGTTTCAATTCAACTAAGCTTATTCAAAATAAAATATTACTAAGTTATTAATATTTCAAAATTTAATAATTAAGAGATTTAAAAAATGAATCTGTTTATCGAACAAGTTTAAATAATTATGCTTATTTAAACAATTATCTATTTAAAATTGTTATAACCTTTTGTTTTATCATAAAATGTTTTTTTCTGTTCATACAAGCTTAGTTCGATTAAAATAATACAAATTTAGCAATATTAAGATAGTTAATAAGTAAAAGATTTAAAAAAATAAATATGTTTACCGAACAAGTTTAAATCTTTATGACTATTTGAACAATTATTTATTTCAACTTGTTATGACTATTTGTTTTGTCATAAAACAATTGTTTCTATTCATATAAGCTTATTTGGATTAAAATAATATTAATTTATTAATATTTTGACAATTAATAAGCAAAAGATTTAAAAAAATAAATATATTTACCCAACAAGTTCAAATAGTTATGACTATTTGACTAATTATTTATTTCAAATCATTACGACCTTTTGTTTTGTAATAAAATAATTGTTTCAGGTCATATAAGCTTATTTAAAATAAAATAATATCAATTTATTAATATTCTGAAAATTAATAAGAGAATTAAAAAATAAATTTGTTAGTAGAACATATTTAAATAGTTATGATTATCTGAACAATTATTTATTTCAAAACATTATAACCTTTTGTTTTATCATAAAATAATTGGTTTTGTTCATGCAAGCTTATTTCAAATAAAATAATGTAAATTTACTAATATTTTGAAAATTTAATAATAAAAATTCAAAAAATAAATATGGATTCTAAACACATTCAAATAGTTATGACTATTGGAACAATTATCTTTTTCAAATCGTTATGATCTTTTGTTTTATCATAAACCAATTGTTTCTATTCATAAAAGCTTATTTAGAATAAAATAATTCTAATTTATTAAAATTCCAAAAATTAATTAGTAAAAGATTTAAAAAATAAATCCGTTTACCTAGGAAGTTTACATATTTATGACCTTTGAACAATTATTTATTTCAAATCATTATGATCTTTTGTTTTGTCATAAAAGAATTGTTTCTATTCATAAAAGCTTACTCAAAATAAAATAATACTAATTTATTACTATTTTAAAAATTAATAAGTTGGAGATTTAAAAAATAAATCTATTTACTAAAGAAGTTCAAATAGTCATGTCCATTTGAACTATTAACTATTTCAAATCATTATAACATTTTGTTTTGTCATAAAGCAATTGTTTATATTCATACAAAATTATTCAAAATAAAATAATACTAATTTATTAATATTTCAAAAATTAATAAGAGATTTAAAAAGTAAATACATAAATGAAACCAATTCAAATAGTTATGACTATTTGAACAATTATCTATCTTAAATCATTATGATATTTGTTTTATCATAAAAGAATGTTTTTGTTCATACAACCTTATTCAGAGTAAAATATTCCTAAATTAATAATATTCTAAAAATTAATAAATAAAAGATTTAAAAAATAAATTTGTTTGTTGAGCCAGTTCAAATAGTTAAGACTGTTAGAACAATTATCTATTTCAAATTGTTCTGACCTTTTGTTTAGTTATGAAATAATTGTTTCAGTTCACACATGCTTATTTGAAATAAAATAACTCTAATTTATTAACATTCAAAAAATTAATAAACAAGAAATTTTAAAAAATAATTCTATTTACCAAACAAGTTTAAATAGTTATGAGTATCTAAATAATTATCTATTTAAAATAAATATGACCTTTTGTTTTATCATAAAATAATTGTTTCAATTCATAAAAGCTTATTTGAAATAAAATAATATTACTTTATTAATATTTAAAAAATTGATAAGTTAGAGATTTAAAAAATAATTCAATTTATCTAATCAGTTCAAATAATTATGGTCATTTGAGTAATTATGTATTTCAAATCATTATGAACTTTTGTTTTGTCATAAAACAATTGCTTTCCATCTTACTAGTCTATTCAAAATAAAATAATACTAATTTATCAATATTTCAAAATTAATAAGTAAGAGATTTCAAAAATAAATTTGTTTATTGATATAGTTTCTATTTGAACAATTATCTATTTCAAATCATTATAACCTTTTGTTCTATTATACATTAATTGTTTTAGTTCATATAAGCTTATTTGAAATAAAATAATACTAATTTAATAATATTCCAAAAATTAATAACTAAAAGATTTGACAAATAAATATATTTGCCGAAGCAGTTCAACCAATTAATACCATATGAAAAATTATCTATTCAAATCGTTATAACCTTTTGTTTTATCATAAAATAATTTTTTCAATTCATACAAGCTTATTCGAAAAAAATAATACTAATTTGTTAATATTTCAAAAATTAAAAAACAAGTGATTTAAAAAGTGAATTTGCTTACCGAATTAGTTGAAATAATTGTGACCTTGTCAACAATGATCTATTTCAAATCATTATTACTTTTGTTTGGTAATATAACAATTGTTTTTGAACATTCAAGCTTATTCAGTAAACAAATTTATTAATATTTCAAAACTTAATAAGTAAAAGATTTAAAAAATAATTCTGTTTATATAACAAATTTAAATAATTATGACTATTTTAACAATTATCTATTTCAAATCATTATAACCTTTTGTTTTGTCATAAAAAAAGGGTTTTGTTGATATAAGTTTGTTTGGAATAAGGTAAAACTAATCATTAATATTTCAAAAGTTAATAAGAGATTTAAAAAATAAATCTATTTACCAATCTAGTTCAAATAGTTATGACTATTTGAGCAATTATTTATTTCAAATCGTTAGGATTTTTTGTTCTATTTTAAAACAATTGTTTCTGTTTATACAAGCTTGTTTGGATGAAAATAATACTAATTTATTAATATTTTAACAATTAATAAGTAGAAAATTTAATACATAAATATGTTTACTAAAGTAGATCAAATAATCATGATTATTTGAATAATTATCTATTTCAAATTGTTATGATCTTTTCTTTTGTCATAAAAGAATTGTTTCAATTCATATAAGCTTATTCAAAATAAAATAATACTAATTTATTAATAATCTAAAAATTAATAAAAAAGAGATTTAAAAAATGATTCTATTTATTGAAGTTTAAATAATTATGACTGTTTGAACAATGATTTATTTGAAATCGCTATAACCTTTTGTTTTGTCATAAAATAATATTTTCTAGTCATAAAAGCTTATTTTGAATAAAATAATATAAATTTATTAATATTAAGACAATTAATAAGTAAAAGATTTAAAAAATAAATATGTTTACTGCATAAATTTAAATTGCTGTGACTATTTAAGCAATTATTTATTTCAACTTTTGATGACTTTTGTTTTGACATAAAACAATTGTTTCTATTCATACAAGGTTATTCGTATTAAAATAATATTAATTTATTAATATTTTGATAATTAAAAAGTAAAAGATTTAAAAAATACATATGTTTATTGAACAAGTTCAAATAGTCATGACTAATTGAATAATTATCTATTTCAAATCATTATGACCTTTTCTTTTGTAGTTAAAACAATTGTTTCAGTTCATATAAGCCTATTTGAAGTAAAATAATATTAATTTATTAATATTTAGAAAATTAATGAGTAAGAGAATTAAAAAAAAAAGAATCTATTCACTAAATAAGTTCAAATAGTTATGACTACTTGAATAATTTTCTATTTCAAAACATTATGACCTTTTGTTTTGTCATAAAACAATTGGTTTTATCAATGCAAGTTTATTTTTAATAAAATAATTTAAATTTATTAATATTTTAAAAATTAATAACTAAAAATTTTAAAAATAAATCTATTTTCTGAACACGTTCAAATAGTTATGACTATTTGAACAATTACATATTTCAAATCTTATCACCTTTTGTTTTCTCATAAACCAATTGTGTCTATTCATAAATGCTTATTCAGAATAAAATAATTCTAATGTATTAAAATTCCAAAACTTAATAAGTAAAAGATTTAAAAAATAAATCTGTTTATCGAATGAATTTAAATAGTTATGACTATTTGAACAATTTTGTATTTCAAATCATTATAACCTTTTGTTTTGTCATAAAATAGTTGTTTTTATTCATACAAGTTTATTCAAAATAGAATAATACTAAATTGTTAATATTTTAAAAATTAATAAGTTTGAGATTTTAAAAATAAATCTGTTTGTTGAACCAGTTCAAATAGTTAAGACTATTGGAAAAATTATCCATTTCAAATTGCTCTGACCTCTTGTTTAGTCATGAAATAATTGTTGTAGTTCATACATGCTTATTCGAAATAAAATAATACTAATTTATTAACATTTATAAAATTAATAAACAAGAAATTATAAAAAATAATTATGTTTACCGAACAAGTTCAAATAGTTATGACTATTTGAACAATTATCTATTTAAAATAAATATGAACTTTTGCTTTATCATAAAACAATTGTTTCAGTTCATAAAAGCTTATCCAAAATAAAATAATCTTAATTTATTACTATTTTCAAAAATTGATAAGTTAGAGATTTAAAAAATAAATCAGTTTATCGAATCATTTCAAATAATTATGGCCATTTGAGTAATTATGTATTTCAAATCGTTATGAACTTTTGTTTTATCATAAAACAATTGCTTTGATCATACAAGCCTATTCAAAGTAAAATAATACTAATTTATTAATATTTCAAAAATTAATAATTTATTTAAAAAATAAATTTATTTACTAAACCAGTTCTTATTTGAACAATTATCTATATCAAATCGTTATAACCTTTTATTTTGTTATAAAATAATCTTTTTCAGTACATATAAGCTTATTCAAAGTAAAATAATACTAATATAATAATATTCCAAAAATTAATAACTAAGAGATTTAAGAAATAAATCTATTTACCGAAGCAGTTTAAATAATTAAGACTATATGAACAATTATCTATTTCAAATCGTTATGATTTTTTGTTTTGTCATAAAACCAATGTTTCAGTTTATACAAGTTTATTCAAAATAAAATAATACTAATTTATTAGTGTTTCAGAAATTCAAGTAAGTGATTTAAAAAGTGAATTTGTTTATCGAATCAATTCAAATAATTATGACCTTGTCAACAATTATCAATTTCAAATCGTTATTACCTTTTGTTTGGTCATATAACAATTGTTTTTGAACATTCAAGCTTATTCAAAATAAAATAATGCTAATTTATTGTCTTTAAAAAATTAATAAGTAAGAGATTTAAAAAATAAATGTTTACTGAACTAGTTCAAATAGTTATGACTTTTTGAACAATTGTAAAAGCTTATCCAAAATAAAATAATACTAATTTATTAATATTTCAAAAATTAATAAGTAAGAGATTTAAATAATAAATTAGTTTATCGAATTAGTTCAAATAATTATGGCCATTTGACCAAATATCTATTTCAAATAGTTATTACCTTTGGTTTTATCATAAAACAATTATTTTTCAACATACACGTTTATTCAAAATAAAATAATACCAATTTATTAATTTTTCAAGAATTAATAAGAGATTTAAAAGATAAATTTGTTTTCTAAACCAATTCAAATAGTTATGACTATTTGAATAATTATCTATTTCCAATTGTTATAACCTTTTGTTCTATCATAAAACAATTGTGTTTGGTCATACAAGCTTATTCAAAATAAAATCATACTAATTTAGTAATATTTTGAAAAATAACAACTAAAAGATTTAAAAAATAAATCCGTTTACCGAATCGATTCAAATAATTAAGACTATATGAACAATTATTTATTTTAAATTTTTAGGACCTTTTGCTTTGTCATAAAATAATTATTTGAACTCATAAAAGCTTATTTAGAATAAAATAAAACTAATTTATTAATATTTCAAAAATTTATAAGAGATTTAGAAAATAATTCTATTTTCCAAACCAATTCAAATAATCATAACTATTTGAATAATTATCTATTTCAAATTGTTATTATTTTTTATTTTGTTATAAAAAAATTGTTTTTGTTAATATAAGTTTGTTCGAAATAAAATAATACTAATTTATTAATATTTAGAAATTAATCAGTAAGAGATTTAAAAAGTAAATCTAATTATCAAAACATTTCAAATAGTTTTTACTATTTGAATAATTATCTATTTCAAATCATTATAACCTTTTATTTGAATAGTTTTGACTATTCATACTATTTTATCCAAAATAAAATAATACTAATTTAATAATATTCCAAAACTTAATAACCAAGAAAATTAAAAATTAAATCTAATTACCAAACCAATTCAAATAGTTAAGACTATATGAAAGATTATGTATTTCAAATTCTTATGATCTTTTCTTTTGTCGTAAAGTAATTGTTTTGTTCATATAAGCTTATTCGAATTAAAATAATACTAATTTGATAATATTTTGAAAATTAATAAGTAAGTGATTTAAAAAATAACTTTGTTTATCGAATCAGTTCAAATAGTTAAGACTATTGGAATTATATTTTGCAAATCGTTCTAACCTTTTGCTTATTCATAAAACAACTATTTCAATTCATAAAAGGTTATTTAGAATAAATTAATACTAATTTATTAACATTTAAAAAATTAATAAGAAAGAGATTTAAAAAAATAAATCTATTTACCAAACAAGTTTAAATAGTTATTATTATTTGAACAATTGTCTATTTAAAATCGTTATAACCTTTTGATTTGTCATAAAACAATTGTTTCAGTTAATACAAGCTTAGATAGAATAAAATAATACTAATTTATTAATATTTCCTAAATTAATAAGTAAAACATTTTAAAAATAAATCTATTTACTGAATCAGTTAAAATAATTATGGCCATTTGAACAATTATCTACTACAAATCATTATGACATTTTGTTTTGTCATGAAACAATTGTTTTCTATCATACAAGCTTATTGAAATGAAATCGTACTAATTTATTAATATTTCAAAAATTAATAAGTAACACATTTAACAAATAAATCTGTTTACCGAATCTATTTAAATAGTTATGACTATTTAAATAATTGTCAATCTCAAATCATTAAAGTTTTTATTTTGTCATAAAATAATTGTTTATGATCATAGAAGCTTATTCGATTAAAAATAATACTAATTTAATAATATTCTAAAATTTGATAAGTAAGAGATTTAAAAAATAAATATGTTTACCGACCTAGTTCAAATAGTTAAAACTATTAGAATAATTATCTATTTCAAATCACTCCGACCCCTTGTTTAATCATAAAATATTTGTTTCATATCTTACAAGCTTATTCGAAATAAAATAATCCAAATTTATTAACATTCAGAAAATGAATAAGCAAAAGATTTGAAAAAATAAATCTATCTATCGAACAAGTTAAAATAGTTATTACTATTTGAATAATTGTTTATTTAAAATCATTATGACCTTTTGTTTTGACATAAAACAATTGTTTTAGTTCATAAAAGCTTATCCAAAATAAAATAATACAAATTTTTTAATATTTCCAAAATTAATATGCAAGAGTTTAAAAAATAAAATTTGTTTACTAAACAAATTCAAATAGTTATGACTATTTGAACAATTGTCTATTTAAAATTGTTACGACCTTTTGTTCTACTATAAAATAATTGTTTCAATTCATACAAACTTATTTGAAATAAAATAATACTAATTATTAATATTTTAAAAATTAATAAGTGATTTAAAAAAATAAATGTGTTTACCGAATCAATTCAAATAATTATGTCCATTATCTATTTTAAATCCTTATTATGTTTTTTTGGTCATATAACAATTGGTTTTTTCATACAAGTTTATTTAGAATAAAATAGTATTAATTTATTAATCTTTTCAAAAATCAATAAGTAAGAGATTTAAAATATAAATCTGTTTAGCAAACTAGTTCAAATAGTTATGACTATTTGAACAATTGTATACTTCAAATTGTTATAACCTTTTGTTATGTCATGAAGCAATTATTTCTAGTCATTCAAGTTTATTCGAAGTAAAATAGTACTAATCTAATAAAATTTAAAAAATTAATAACTAAGAGATTTAAAAAATAAATTTATTTGTTGAACCAGTTTAAACAGTTAAGACTATGAACAATTATCTATTTCAAATTGTTATGACCTTTTGTTAAGTAAGAGATTTAGAAAATAATTCTATTTACCAAACCAATTTAAATAATTATAACTATTTGAATAATTATCTATTTCAAATTGTTATTACTTTTTGTTTCGTCATAAAACAATTTTTTCAAGTTATAGAAGCTTATTCAGAATAGAATAAAACTAACTTATTAATATTTTAAAAAGTTATAAGTAAGAGATTTAGAAAATAATTCTATTTACTGAACCAGTTCAAATAATTATAACTATTGGAATAATTATCTGTTTCAAATTGCTATTACTTCTTGTTTTGTTATAAAACAATTGTTTTTGGTAATATAGGTTTATTCAAAATAAAATAATACTAATTTATTAATATTTAGAAAATTAATCAGTAAGAGATTTAAAAGTAAATCGCTTAACAAACCATTTTAAATAGTTATGACTATTTGAGCAATTATTTCTTTCAAATTATTATGTCTTTTTATTCTGTTAAAAACAATAGTTTTTGTTCATATAAGCTTATTTAGGTTAAAATAATACTAATTTATTAATATTTTGGCAATTAATAAGTAAAAGTTTTTAAAATAAATATGTTTACCAAACTAGATCAAATAGTCATGATAATTTGAATAATTATTTATTTCAAATTGTTATGACATTTTGTTTTGTAATGAAAAACATTATTTCAGTTCATATAAGTTTATTCGAAATAAAATAATACTAACTTGTTAATATTCCAAAAATTAATAATTAAAAGATTTAAAAAATGATTCTATTTATCGAACAAGTTTAAATAATTATGACTATTTGAACAATTATCTATTTGAAATCACTATAATCTTTTGCTTTGTCATTAAATGATTTTTTTGTTCATACAAGCTTATTTCGAATAAAATAATACAAATTTATTGATATTAAGACAATTAATAAGTAAAAGATTTAAAAATAAATCTGTTTATCGAACAAGTTCAAATTGTTGTTACTATTCGAACAAGTTCAAATTGTTGTTACTATTTGAACAATTATTTATTTCAAATTGTTATGACTTTTTGTTTTATCATAAAATAGTTGTTTATATTCATGCAAGCTTATTCAAATTAAAATAATATTTATTTATTAATATTTCAATAATTAATAAGTAAAAAAATTTTAAAAATAAATATGTTTACCGAACAAGTTCAAATAGTCATGATTATTTGAATAATTATCTATTTCAAATCATTGTGACCTTTTGTTTTGCAATAAAAGAATTGTTTCAATTCATATAAGCTTATTTGAAATAAAATAATACTAATATATTAATATTTCAAAAATTAAAGAATAAAAGAATTAAAAAAATGAATTTGTTTATCAAACAAGTTCAAATAGTTATGAGTATCTAAAAAAAATCTATTTCAAAACGTTATGACTTTTTGTTTTGTTATAAAACAATTGATTTTTTTATGCAAGCTTATTTCCAATAAAATAATATAAATTTATTAATAGTCTAAAAATTAATAAGTAAAAATTTAAAATATAAATCTGTTTTCTAAATTCATTCAAATAGTTATGACTATTTGAATAATTTTTTATTTCAAATCGTTATGACAATTTGTTTTGTCATAAACCAATTTTTTCTATTTAAACAGGTTTATTCAAAATAAAATAATATTAATTTATTAATACTCAAAAATTAATAAGTAAAAGATTTAAAAAATAAATCTATTTACCAAGCGAGTTCAAATAGTTATTACTACTTAAGCAATTATTTATTTCAAGTTGTTATGATCTTTTGTTTTATCTTAAAACAATTGTTTCTATTCATACAAGTTCATTTGGAATAAAATAATACTAATTTATTATTATTCTAAAAATTAATAAGTTGAAGATTTAAAAAATTAATCTGTTTACTGAACAAGTTCAAATAGTCATGTCCATTTAAGCTATTATCTATTTTAAATCGTTAAGACATTTTATTTTGTCTTAAAACAATTGTTTTGATTCATACAAAATTATTCAGAATAAAATAATACTAATTTATTACTATTTCAAAAATTAATAAGACATTTAAAAACTAAATCTCTTTATTGAATAAGTTCAAATAGTTATGACTATTTGAACAATTATTTATCACAAATCGTTATGATTTTTGTTTTATCCTAAAAAATTTGTTTGTATTCATACAACTTTATTCTAAGTAAAATATTGCTAAATTAATAATATTCTAAAAATTAATAAGGAAGAATTTAAATAATGAATGTGTTTATCAAACCAATGCAAATGGTTAAGACTATTAGAACAATTATCTATTTCGAATCGTTTTGGCCTTTTGTTTAGTCATAAAATAATTGTTTCAATTCATACATGCTTACTCAAAATAAAGTAATACTAATTTATGAAAATTTAAAAAATTAATAACCAAGAAATTTTAAAAAATAAATATGTTTACCAAACAAGTTCAAATAGTTATGACTATTTGAACAATTATCTATTTAAAATCGTTATAACCTTTTATTTTATCACAAAACATTTGTTTCAGTTCATAAAAGCTTATCTGAAATAAAATAATATTACTTTATTAATATTTTAAAAATTGATAAGTTAGAGATTTAAAACATAAATCAGTTTATTGAAACAGTTCAAATAATTATGGTCATTTGAGCAATTATTTATTTTAAATCATTATGAAATTTTGTTTTTTCATAAAACACTTGTTTTTCATTATACAAGCCTATTTGGAATAAAATAATACTAAGTAGGGGATTTAAAAAATAAATCTATTTACCGAACCAATTCAAATAGTTATGACTATTTGAACAATTATTTATTTCAAATTATTATAACCTTTTGTTCTATCATAAAATAATTATTTCTATTCATACAAGCTTATTCAAAATATAATAATGCCAACGTAATAATATTATGAAAATTAATAATCAAGAGATTTACAAAATAAATTTGTTTACTGAACCAGTTCAAATAGTTAAAAGTTATATGAACAATTCTTTATTTCAAATCGTTATGAGCTTTTGTTTTGTTGTAAAAAAATTTTTTTAGTTCTTACTAACTTATCCATAATAAAATAAAACAAATTTATTAGTACTTGAAAAATTAATCAATAAGAAATTTGAAAAATAATTTTGATTGTCGAATCAATTCAAATAATTATGACTATTTGAACAATTATCTATTTCAAATCATTATGACATTTTGCTTTGTCATAAAACAAATGTTTTTGTTCAAATAAGTTTGTTTAGAATAAAATAATATTAATTTATTAACATTTTGAAAATTAATAAGAGAATTAAAAAATAAATCTGTTCACTAAAATAGTTTAATAAGTTATAACTATTTGAATAGTTATTTATTTCAAATCACTATGACCATTTGTTTTTGTCATAAAACAATTATTTCTATTCATACAGTCTTATTTAGAGTAAAGCAATGCTAATTGATTAATATTCTAAAAGTCAATAAATAACGGATTTAAAAAATGAATCTGTTAGCTTGACCAATGCAAATAGTTATAACTATTTGAACAATTATCTATTTCAAATTGCTATAACCTTTTGTTTTGTCATAATACAATTTTTTCTACTCATACAAGCTGATTTCATATAAAATAATACAAATTTATTAATATTTAAACAATTAATAAGAAAAAGATTAAAAAAATAAATTTGTTTATTGAATGAGTTCAAATAGTTATGATTATTTGAACAATTATTTATTTTAAATAGTTATGACTTTAGTTTTCTCATAAAATAATTGTTTTTGTTCATACAAGCTTATTCAGGTTAAAATAATATTAATTTATTAATATTTCGATAATTAATAAGAAAAAGAATTTAAAAATAAATATGTTTATTAAACAAGTTCAAATAGTCACAACTAGTTGAATAATTATCTATTTCAAATCGTTATCGCCTTTTGTTTCATCATAAAATAATTGTATTAGTTCATATAAACTTATTCGAAATAAAATAATACTAATTTATTAATATTCCAAAAATTGATGAGTAAGATATTTAAAAAATGAAACTATTTACCATACAAGTTCAAATAGTTATAACTATTTGAACAATTATTTATTTCAAATAATTATGACCTTTTGTTTTGTCATAAAACAATTGTTTTTGTTCATATAAGCTTATTTTGAATAAAATAATATAAATTTATTAATATTTCAAAAATTACTAAATAAAAATTTAAAAAATAAATCTATTTTCTGAATACACTCAAATAGTTATAACTATTTGAACAATTATCTATTTCAAATAGCTTTTACCTTTGTTTTGTCATAACAATTTGAAATAGATAATTGTTCATATAGTCTTAACTATTGAATTGGTTAGGCAAAAAAAATTATTTTTTAAATTTTTAGTTATTAATTTTTGAAATATTATTAGATTAGTATTATTTTATTTCAAATAAGTTAGTATGAACAAATGTAATTGTTTTATTATAGAGAAAAAGATTATAATGATTTCAAGTATACAATTGTTTAAATAGTCATAAATATTTAAATTGATTTGATAGATGGATTTATTTTTTAAATTTCTTATTAATTTTTGAAAGATTAATAAATTAATATTATTTTATTTCAACTAAGCTTGTACAATTAAAAAAAATTGTTATATGACCAAAAAAAAGTAATTGCAATTTGAAATAGATAATTGTTAAAATGGCTATAATTATTTAAGTTGATTTAGTAAACAAATTCACTTTTTAAATCATTTACTTATCAATTTTTCGAATATTAATAAATTAGTATTATTTTATTTTGAATAAGCTAGTATGAATTGAAACAATTGTTTTATGATAAAACAAAAGGTCATAACTATTTTAAATAGAGAATTGTTTAAAAAGTCAAACTATTTGAATTTATTCAGTAAACAAATTTATTTTTTTAAACTCTTCCTTAGTAATTTTTGAAATATTAAGAAATTAGTATTATTTTATTTTGGATAAGCCTTTATGAACTAAAACATTTGTTTTATGTCAAAATAAAAGGTCATAATCATTTTAAATAAATAATTGTTCAAATAGTTATAACTATTTAACTCGTTCACTAAACAGATTTATTTTTTCAAATCTTTTGATTATTAATTTTTTGAAGTTAATAAATTTGAATTATTTTATTCTGAATAAGCCTGTAAGATATGAAACAAATATTTTATGACTAAGCAAAAGGCCAAAATAATTTGAAATAGATAATTATTCTAATAGTTTTAACTATTTAAACTAGTTTGACAAACACATTTATGTTTAAATCTCTGACTTATTAATTTTTGGAATATTATTAAATTAATATTATTTTTAACCGAATAAGCTTCTATGATCAGAAACAATTGTTTTATGACAAAACAAAGATCTTAGCAATTTGAGATTGATAATTGTTCAAATAGTCATAACTATTTGAATTAATTTGGTAAATAGATTTATTTTTAAATCTCTTACTTTTAATTTTTGAAATATTAATAAATTAGATTATTTTATTTCAAATAAACTTGTATGATAGAAAATAACTATTTTATGATAAAACAAAAGGTCATAAAGATTTGACATTGATAATCATTTAAATGGCCATAATTATTTTAACTGATTCGGTAAACAGATTTTTTTTTTAAAATTTCTTACTTATTAATTTGGAAAATATTAATAAATTAGTATTATTTTATTTCATCTAAGCTTGTATTAACTAAAGCAATTGTTTTATGACTAATCAAAAGGTTACAATGATTCTAAATAAACAATTGTTTAAATAACAATAACTATTTGAACTTATTCGATAAACAAATTTATTTTTTAAAATTTCTTTCTTATTAATTTTTTGAATTTTATTAAATTAGTATTAATTTGTTATGAATAAGCATGTATGAACTAAAATAATTGTTTTATGACTAAACAAAAGGTTAGAATGATTTGAAATAGATAATTATTCTAATAGTCTTAACCATTTGTATTGTTTTGGTAAACAAATTTATTTTTTAAATCTCTTACTTATTAATTTTTAAAATATTATTAAATTATTATTATTTTAATCTGAATAAGTTTGTACGAACAAAATAATTGTTTTATGACAAAACAAAGAGTCATAACAATTAAAAATAAAAAATCGTTCATATAAGCTTAACTATTTGAACTAGTTCGACAATTAGATTTATTTTTTAATTTTCTTGGTTATTAAGTTCTGGAATATTATGCAATTAGTATTATTTTATTATGAATAAAATACTATGAATAGAACCAATTGTTTCATGACAAAATAAAAGGTTATAATGATTTAAAATTGATAATTATTCAAATAGTCAAAACTATTTGAAATTGTTTGGTAAACAGATTTATTTTTTAAATCTCTTACTTATTAATTTTCTAAATATTAATGAATTAGTATTATTTTATGTTGAACAAACTTATATTAACAAAAACAATTATTTTATGAAAAAACAAAAGGTAATAACATATTAAAATAGATAATTGTTGAAAAAGCTATAATTATTTGAATTGGTTCGATAAATAGAATTATTTTATAAATCTCTTATTTATAAATTTTTTAAATATTAATAAATTAGTTTTATTCTATTCCGAATAAGCTTGTATGAGATGAAATAATTATTTTATAACAAAATAAAAGGTTGTAACAATTGCAAATATGTAATTGTTCATATAGTCTTAACTGTTTGAACTGGTTCAGCAAATGGATTTATTTTTTAAATCTCTTAGTTATTAATTTTTAGAATATTACTAAATTACTATTATTTTATTCGAAATAAGCTTGTTTGAACAAAAACAATTGTTTTATGATAGAGAAAAAGGTTACAACAATTTGAAAAAGATAATTGTTCAAATAGTCATAATTATTTGAACTAGTTTTGATAAATAGATTTACTATTTAAATCTCTTATTAATTCTTGAAATATTAATAAATTAGTGTTATTTTATTTCAAATAAGCTTGTATGTTAAAAAACAATTGTTGTATGACAAAACAAAAAGTAATAACGATTTGAAATAGGTAGTTGTTCAAATGGCCATAATCATTTGAACTAATTTGATAAACTAATTTATTTTTTAAATCTTTGACTTATTAACTTTTGAAATATTAAAAAGGTAACATTATTTTATTTTGGATAAGCTTTTATGAACTAAAACAATTGTTTTTTGACAAAACTAAAGGTCATAACAATTTTAAATGGATAATTGTTCAAATAATCATAAGAGTTGAACTTGTTTGGTAAACAAATTTATTTTTTCAAGTATCTTGCCTACTAATTTTTTGAATGTTAGTAAATTAGTATTATTTTATTTCAAATAAGCTTGTGTGAATTGAAACAATTATTACATGACTAAACAAAATGTCAAAACGATTTGAAATAGATAAATATTCTAATAGTCTTAACTATTTGAACTGGTTTAGCAAATACATTTATTTTTTAAATCTCTTATTAATTTTCAAAATATTATTAAATTAGTATTATTTTTATCCAAATAAGCTTGTATGATTAGAAATAATTATTTTATGAGAAAACAAAGATCATAACTATTTGGGATTGATATTTGTTCAAATTGTCATAACTATTTGAACTGGTTCTAAAACAACTTTAGTTTTAAAATCTCTTGCTTATTAATTTTTAAAATATTAGTAAAATAATATTATTTTATTTTAGATATGTTTTTATGAATTGAAATAATTGTTTTATGACAAAATAAAAGTTCTTAACAACTTTAAATAGAAAATTGTTCAAATAGTCAAATCTATTCAAACTTGTTCAATAAATAGATTTATTTTTTTTAAATCTCTTACTCATTAATTTTTCAAATGTTAATAAATTAGAATTATTTTATTTTAAATAAGCTTGTATGAACTAAAATAATTGTTTTATGACTAAACAAAAGGTCAAAATGATTTGAAATTTATAATTGTTCTAATAGTATTAACTATTTGAACTGGTTCAACTAACACATTTATTTTTTTAAATCTCTAACTTATTAATTTTTGGAATATTATTAAATTAGTATTATTTTTATCTAAATAAGCTTGTATGTAAAGAAACAATTGTTTTATGACAAAATAAAGGCCATAATGATTTAAGATAGATAATTGTTCAAATAGTCATAACTATTTGAATTATTTTTGTAAACAGATTTAGTTTTTATATCTCTTAATAATTTTCAAAATATTAGTAGATCAATATTATTTTATTCTAAATAATTTTGCATGAACAAATTGTTTTATGACAAAACAAAAGATCATAACTATTTGAAATAAATAATTGTTCAAGTAGTTATAACTATTTGAACTTGCTTGGTAAATAGATTTATTTTTTAACTCTTTTATTTATCAATTTTTGAAATATTAATAAACTAGTACTATTTTATTTTGAATATGCCTGCATGAATAGAAACAATTGGTTTATGACACAATAAAAGGTCATAACTATTTGAAATAGATAATTGTTCAAATAGCCATAACTATTTGAACATGTTCAAAAAACATATTTATTTTTAAAATTTTTATTTATTAATTTTTTGGAATATTAATAAATTTATATTATTTTATTCCAAATAAGCTTACATGAATAGGAATAATTGTTTTATGATAAAACAAAAGGTCATAATGATTTGAAATAGATAATTATTCAAATAGTCATAACTTTTTGAACTTGTTTGAAAAATAGTTTTATTTTTTAAATCTCTTACTCATTATTTTTTGGAATATTAATAAATTAGTATTATTTTATTTTGAATAAGTCTATATGAATTGATATGATTGTTTTATGATGAAACAAAAGATCATAACAATTTTAAACAGATAATTACTTAATTAGTTATGACTATTTGAACTTGTTTGGTAAACATATCTATTTTTAAAATCTTTTACTTATTAATTGTCTAAATATTAAAAAATTAATATTATTTTAATCTAAATAAGCTTGTATGGAGAAAAAAATTGTTTTAAGACAAAACAAAATCTCATAACGATTTGAAATAAGTAATTGTTCAAATAGTTATAACTATTTCAACTTATTTGGTAAACAGATTTATTTTTTATATTTTTTACTTATTAATAATCTAAATATTAATAAATTTATACAATTTTATTTGAAATAAGCTTGTATGAATAGAAAAAATTGTTTTATGATAAAGCAAAAAGTTATAGTGATTTGAAATAGATAATTGTCCAAGTAGTCATACCTATTTGAACTTTTTGATAAACAAATTCATTTTTTAAATCTCTTACTTACTAATTTTTAAAATATTAATAAATTAGATTTATGTTATTTAGAATAAGCTTTTACAAATAGAAACAATTGCTTTGTGACAAAATAAAAGGTCATAATGATTTGAAATAGATAATTGTTCAAACAACCATAACTATTTGCACTTGTCAGGCCAACTAGTTCAATTTTAAAATCCATTACTTATTAATTTTCAAAATATTAATAAATTAGCATTATTTTATTCTAAATAAGATTGTATGAATAGAAACAATTATTTTTTCATAAAACAAATGGTCTTAACAATTTGAAATAAAAAAATTGTTCAAATAGTTATAACTAATTGAACTGGTTTAGTAAATAGATTTATTTTTTAAATCTCTTGCTTTTTAATTTTCAAAATATGAATAAATTAATATTATTTTATTCCAAACAAATTTGTATGAATAAAAACATTTATTTTATGACAAAAGAAAAGGTCATAATGATTTGAAATAAATAATTATTCAAATAGTTATAATCATTTAAACCGATTCGATAAACATATATATTTTTAAATCTCTTATTAATTTTTAAAATATTAATAAATTTATTTCATTTTATTCCGATTAAGTTACTAAGAACTAAAAAAATTGCTTTATAAGAAAACAAAAGATCATAATGATTTGAAATAAAGAATTGTTCATATAGCCTTAAATATTTGAATTAGTTCGGTAAATAAATTTATTTTTTAAATCTCTTCATTATTAATTTTTAGAATATTATTACAATAGTATTATTTTATTTTGAGTAAACTTGTATGAACAGAAATAATTGTTTTATGACATAACAAAATGTTATAACTATTTGAAATATATAATTGTTCAAATAGTCATAACTATTTGAATGGCAAACAGATTCATTTTTTAAATCTCCTACTTATTAATTTTTAAAATATTAGTAAATTAGTTTTATTTTATTCCAAATAGGCTTGTATGATGAAAAACAATTGTTTTATGACAAAACAAAAGTTCATAATGATTTGAAATAGATAATTATTTAAATGGCCGTAATTATTTGAACTGATTTGATAAACTAATTTATTTTTTAAATCTCTAAATTATCAATTTTTGGAATATTAATAAGTAATATTATTTTACTGCAAATAAGCTTCTATGCATTGAAACAATTGTTTTATGATAAAATAAAAATGTCATAAAGATTTTAAATATATAATTATTCAAATAGTCATAACTATTTGAACTTGTTTGGTAAACTAATTTAATTTTTTTTAATTTCTTGCTTATTAATTTCCTGAATGTTAATAAATTAGTATTATTTTATTTTGAATAGGCATGTATGAGCTGAAACAATTATTTTATGAGTAAACAAAAAATCAAAACGATTTGAAAAAAAATAATTGTTCTAATAGTTTAAATATTTGAATACGTTCGGCAAATACATTTATTTTTTAAATCCATATTAATTTTCAAATTAGTATAAATTGGTATTATTTTATTCTAAACAATTTTGTATGAATACCAATTATTCTAAATAGTTGGTATTATTTTAAGATAAAACAAAATGTCATAACGATTTCAAATAGATAATAGCTCAAATAGACATGATTATTTGAACTTGTTTAGTAAACATATTTATTTTTTGAATCTCCAACTTATTAATTTTTAGAATATTAATAAATTAATATTATTTTATTTTGACTAAACTTTTATGAATAGAAACAATTGTTTTATGACCAAAGAAAAGATCATAATGATTTGAAATAAATATTTCTTGAAATAGTCATAACTATTTGAACTCGCTTAGTAAACATATTTATTTTTTAAATCTTTTACTTATTAATTTTTGAAATTTCAATAAATTAGTATTATTTTATTTCAAATAAGCTTGTACGAATAAAAGCAATTGATTTTATCATACAACAAATCGTCATAATAATTTGAAATAAATAATTATTTAAATTGTCATAACTATTTAAATGTGTTCAAAAAAAGAAATTTATTGTTTAAATTATTAGTTATTAATTTTTAGAATATTAATAAATTTATGTTATTTTAATTCAAATAAGCTTTCATGAATAGATTCAATTGCTTTCTGATAAAACAAAAGGCCATAATATTTTAAAATAGATAATTGTTAAGATAGTCATAACTATTTGAAAATTTTCAATAAATATATTCATTTTTTTAATTCTCTTACTCATTAATTTTTGAAATATTAATAAATTAGTATTATTTTATTTCAAATAAACTTATATTAACTGAAACAATTGTTTTATTACAAAACAAAAAGGTCACAATGATTTGAAATAAAAAATTATTCAAATAGTCATGACTATTTGAACTTATTCGATAAACATATTTATTTTTTAAATCTTTTACTTATTAATTGTCAAAATATTAATAAATTAATATTATTTTAATTCAAATAAGCTTGTTGAATAGAAAAAATTGTTTTATGATAAAACAAAAAGTTATAACAATTTGTTGATCAAATAATCATAATGATTTAAACTTTTTGGTAAACAAATTTATTTTTTAAATCTTTTACATATAATTGTCTTACTATTAATAAATTTATATTATTTTATTCGAAATAAACTTGTATGAATAGAAGAAATCTTTTTATGACAAAACAAAAGGTTATAGCAATTTCAAATAGATAACTATTCAAATAGTCATAATTATTTAAAGTTATTCGGTAAATAGATTATTTTTTAAATCTCTTAATTATTAATTTTGGAATATTAATAACTTAGTATTTTATTTTGAATAAGCTTCTATGAACTAAAATAATTTTTTATGACAAAACAAAAGTCATAATAATTTGAAATAGATAATTATTTAAATAGTCATGACTATTTGGTTTAGTTTGGTAAACATATTTACTTTTTTAATTTTTTACATAGTCAAAATATTAATAAATAGGTATTATTTTAATCCAAATAAGCTTGTATGAATAGAAACTATTGTTTTATAATAGAACAAAAAGTAATAACGATTTGAAATAAACAATTGCTTAAATAGTCATAACTATTTGAATCGGTTTGATAAAAAGATTTATTTTTAAATCTCTTATTAATTTTTGAAATATTAATAGATTAGTATTATTTTATTCCAAGCAAACTGATATGAACAAAAACATTTGTTTTATGACAAAACAAAGAGTCATAATGATTTGAAATAGATAATTGTTCAAATAGTCATAAATATTAGAACTGGTTAGGTAAATAGAATTATTTTTTAAATCTCTTATTAATTTTTAAAATATTAATAAATTTATTTTATTTTGTTTTGAATAAATTAATATGAATTGAAAATTTTGTTTTATGACAAAAAAAGGTCATAACGATTTGAAATGGATAATTGTTCATATAGTCTTAATTATTTGAACTGATTTGGCAAACAAATTTAATTCTTACATCTCTTAGTTATTAATTTTTAAAATATTAGCGGATTACTATTATTTTATTTCAAATAAGCTTGTATGAACATAAATATTTGTTTTATGATAGAACAAAAGGTTTTTTTTTAAATAATTATTTGAAGTACATAATTGTTTAAATAGTCATAACTATTTGAACGAGTTCAGTAAACAGATTTTTTTTTAAATCTTTTATTTATTAATTTCTGAAAGATTAATAAATTAGTATTATTTTATTATAAACAACCTTGTATGATAAAAAACAATTGTTATATGACTAAACAAAAAGGTAATAACAATTTGAAATAGATACTTGTTAAGATGGCTACAATTATTTGAACTAATTTGGTAAACAGTTTCACTTTTTAAATCACTTATAAATTTTTGAAATATTAATAAATTAGTATTATTTTATTTCAAATAAGCTTGTATGATTGAAACAATTGTTTTATGACAAAACAAAAGGTAATAACGATTTTAAATAGACAATTATTCAAATAGTCATAACTATTTGAATTTGTTCGGTAAACATATTTATTTTTTAAACTCTTGCTTATTAATTTTTGAGATATTAAGAAATTAGTATTATTTTATTTTGTATAAGCTTTTATGAACTGAAACAATTGCGAATGTTAAACAAATTTATTTTTTAAAATTTTTTGCTTATTACTTTTTTGAATGTTAATAAATTTGGATTATTTTATTCTAAATGAGCTTGTAAGATATGAAACTAATATTTTATCACTAAGCAAAATATCAAAAAGATCCAAAATAGATAATTATTCTAATGGTTTTAACTTTTTGAACTGGTTCTACAAGCATATTTATTTTTTAAATCTCTTACTTATTAATTTTTGAAATATTATTAAATTAGAATTATTTTTAACTGAATAAGCTTCTATGATCAGAAACAATTATTTTATGACTAAACAAAAATCTTAACAATTTGAGATTGATAATTGTTCAAACAGTCATAACTATTTGAACTGGTTCGATAAACAAATTTATTTTTTAAATCTCTTACTTATTAATTTTTTAAATATTAATAAATTAATATTATTTTATTTCAAATCAGCTTCTATGATCAAAAACAATTGTTTTATGACAAAACAAAAGGTCATAATGATTTGAAATAGATAATCATTCAAATGGCTATAATCATATTAATTGATTTAGTAAACAGATTTATTTTTTTTAATTTCTTAATTAATTTCAAAAATATTAGTAAACTAGTATTATTTTATTCCATCTAAGCTTGTATTAACTGAAATAATTATTTTATGACAAATCAAAAGGTTATGATGATTTTAAATAAACAATTGTTCAAATAGTAATAACTATTTAAAATTGTTTGGTAAATAGATTTATTTTTTTTAAAATCTCTTTCTTATTAATTTTTTGAATGCTAATAAATTAGTATCAATTTATTCCAAATAAGCTTATTAATTTTCTTGCTTATTATTTTAAATTTCCTACTTATTAATTTTTTGACTGTTACTAAAATAGTATTATTTTAAACAAAAACAATTGTTTTATGACAAAATAAAATGTCATAAATAGATAATAGTTCGAATGGATACGACTATTTGAACTTGTTCAATGAACATATTTATTTTTTAAATCTCCAACTTATTAATTTTTAGAATATTCATAAATTAGTATTATTTTTATTTTGAATAAACTTGTATGAATAGAAATAATTGTTTTATGACAAGACAAAAGATCATAATGATTTGAAATAAATAATTGTTCAAATAGTCATAACTATTTAAACTCACTCAGTAAACAAATTTATTATTTCAATCTTCTATTTATTAATTTTTGAAATTTTCAAAAATAGTATTATTTTATTTCGAATAAGTTTTTATGAACAGAAACAATTAGTTTATGACAAAACAAAAGATTATAACGATTTGAAATGGATAATTGTTGAAATAGTTATCACTATTTGAATGTGTTCAAACAATATATTTATTTTTAAAATTTTTACTTATTAATTTTGTAATATTAATCAATTTATATTATTTTATTCAAAATAAGCTTGCAAGAACATAAATAATTATTTTATGACAAAACAAAAAATCATAATATTTTGAAATAGATAATTGTTCATATTGTCATAACTATTTGAAAATATTCGGTAAAATAGATAATTCTCTTACTCATTCATTTTTGAATATTAATAAATTAGTATTATTTTATTTCAAAAAAGCTTATTTGAACTGAAGCAATTGTTTTATTATAAAACAAAAGGTCAAATGAGTTGAAATAGTTAATTATTCAAATAATCATGACTATTTTAACTTGTTCGATAAATATATTTATTTTTTTAAATCTTTTACCTATTAATTGTCAAAATATTAATAAATTAATATTATTTTAATTTGAATAACCTTGTATGAATGGAAACAATTGTCTTATTACAAAACAAAAAGTCATAATAATTTGAAATAAATAATTATTTAAATAGTCATAACGATTTGAACTTATTTGATAAACATATTTTTTTTATATCTTTTACTTACTAATTATCTTAATATTAATAAATTTATATTATTTTATTTGAAATAACTTGTTCAGTAAACAATTTTTTTTAAATCTCTTAATTATTAATTTTCAAAATATTAATAAATTGGTTTTATTTTATTTCGAATAAACTTATAAGAACTTAAACAATTCCTTTAAGACAAAACAAAATGTTATAATGATTTGAAATAGATAATTATTTAAATAGTCATGACTGTTTGATCTAGTTCGGCAAACATATTTATTTAAAAAATTATTTACTTATTAATTGTCAAAATAGTAATAAATTAGTATTATTTTAATTCGAATAAACTTGAATGAATAGAAACAATTGTTTTATAAAAGGACAAAAAGTCATAACGGTTTGAAATAAATAACTTGTCAAACAGTCATAACTATTTAAAATGGTTTGATAAATTGATTTTTTCTAAATATTCTATTAATTTTTGAAATATTAATAGATTAGTATTAGTTTATTTCAAACAAACTTATATGAACAAAAACATTTGTTTTATGACAAAACAAAAGGCCATAACATTTTGAAAGGATAATTGTTCATTAGTCTTACATATTTGAAATATTAATAAATTAGTACTATTTTATTTCAAATAGGCTTGTATGATGAAAAACAATTGTTTTATGACAAAACAACAATTAATAATGATTTGAAATAGATAATTGTTTAAATGGTCATAATTATTTGAACTGATTTGATAAACTGATTTATGTTTTAAATCTCTAACTTATCAATTTTTATAATATTAATAAAGTAATATTATTTTATTTTGGATAAGCTTTTATGAACTCAAACAATTGTTTTGTGATAAAATAAAAAGATCATAATGATTTTAAATAGATAATTGTTCAAACAGTCAAAACTATTTAAACTTGTTCGATAAACAAATATTTTTTTATTTCTTATTAATTTTTTGAATGTTAATAAATTAGTATTATTTTATTTCGAATAAGCATGTATGAGCTAAAGCAATTATTTTTGGCTAAACAAAAGGTTAGAATGATTTGAAATAGATAATTGTTCTAATAGTCTTAACTATTTGAACTAGTTCAACAAAAATATTTTACTTATTAAATATTTTTCAAACAAAAGTATTTAAACATTATTTTTTAAATCCTTACTTATTAATGTTTAAAATATTATTAATTTAGCAATATTTTACTCAAAATAAGCTTGTTTGAATAGAAATAAATGTTTTAGGACAAAACAAAGATCATAACGATTTGAAATAGATAATTGTTCAAATAGTCATAACTATTTGAACTAGTTTGGTAAAAAGATTTAGTTTTTAAATCACTTATTAATTTTTGAAATAGTAATAAATTAGTATCATTTTATTCTAAATAATTTTGTATGAATAGAGACAATTGTTTTACAACAAAACAAAATATCATAATGATTTGAAATAGATAATAGTTCAAATCGATGTGACTATTTGAACTTGTTTGAAAAACATAAAAATTTTTTAAATCATCAACTTATTAATTTTTATAATATTAATAAATTAGTATTATTTTATTTCAAATAAACTTGTATAAATAGAAAAAATTGTTTTATGACAAAAAAAGGATCATAACGATTTGAAATAAATAATTATTCAAATAATCATAACTATTTGAACTCGCTCAATAAACATATTTATTTTTAAAATCTTTTACTTATTAATTTTGGAATATTAATAAGTTAGTAATATTTTTATTTTGAATAATGATTTTTGAGTAGAAACAATTGGTTTATCACAAACAAATGGTCATAATGATTTGAATTAGATAATTGTTAAAATAGTCATAACTATTTAAATTGTTTAAAAAATAAATTTATTTTTAAAATTTTTACTTATTAATTTTTGGAACATTAATAAATTTATATTATTTTATTTGAAATCAGCTCGCATAAAATAGGACCAATTGTTTTATGACAAAACACAAGGTCATAATGTTTTGAATTAGATAATTGTTCAGATAGTCATAACTATTTAAACTTGTTCGACAAACAGATTTATTTTTTTTAATTCTCTTACTCTTTAAATTTTGAAATATTAATAAATTAGTATTATTTTATTTCAAATAAGCTTACATGAATTGAAACAATTGTTTTATTACAAAACAAAAGGTCACAATGATTTGAAGTAGATAATTATTCAAATAGTCATGACTATTTGAACTTATGTGGTAAACATTTTTTTAAAAATCTTTTACTTATTAATTGTAAAAATATTAATAAATTAATATTATTTTAATTCGAATAAGCTCGTATAGACAGAAACAATTATTTTATGATAAAATATAAAGGTCCTAAGAATTTGAAATAAATAATTATTCAAATGGTTATAACAATTAGAACTTGTTCAGTAAACAAATTTATTTTTTAAATATTTTATTGATTACTTGTCTTAATATTAATAAATTTGTATTATTTTATTAGAAATACGGTTGTATGAACAAAAAAATCATTTTATGACAAACCAAAAGGTTATAGCGATTCCAAATCGATAATTGTTCAAATGGTCATATTTATTTAAACTTGTTCGATAAATAGATTCATTTTTAAAATCTCCTAATTATTAATTTTCAGAATATTAATAACATACTATTATTTTATTTTGAATAACCTTATATGAACTAAAATAATTTTTTTAGGACAAAACAAAAGGTCATAATGATTTGAAATTGATAATTATTCAAATAGTAATGACGATTTGATCTAGTTCGATAAACATATTTAATTTTAAAATTTTTTACTTATTAGTTACCAAAATATTAATAAATTAGTATTATATTAATCTGAATAAACATGTATGAATAGAAACTATTGTTTTATAATAGAACAAAAAGTCATAACAATGTGAAATAAATAATTGCTTAGATATTTATAACTATTTGAATTGGCTTTATAAATAGATTTATTTTTTAAATCTCTTATTAATTTTTGAAATATTAATAGATTGGTATTATTTTATTTTGAACAAACTTATACGAACAAAAACATTTGTTTTACTGTAATAACGATTTGAAATAGATAACTATTCAAATAATCATAATTATTTAAACTGGTTTGGCAAACAAAATTATTTTTAAAACCTCTTACTAATTAATTTTTTGAAATATTAATAAATTTGTTTTATTTCATTTCAAATAAGTTAGTAAGAATTGAAAAAATTGTTTTATGATTAAAGAAAAGGTCATAACGATTTGAAATAAAGAATTGTTCATATAACCTTAACTATTTGAACTGGTTCGACAAATAAATTTATTTTTTAAATATCTTAGTTATTAATTTTTAGAATATTATTACATTAGTATTATTTTATTATGAATAAGCTTGTATAAATATAAATAATAGTTTTATGTCAAAACAAAAGGTTATAACAATTTGAAATATATAATTGTTCAAATAGTCAAAACTATTTGAACTGGTTCAATAAATAGATTTATTTTTTAAATCTCCTATTTATTAATTTTTGAAATATTAATAAATTAGTATTATTTTATTTCGAATAGGCTTGTATGATGAAAAACAATTATTTTATGACAAAAAAAGTTAATAACGATTTAAAATAGATCATTGTTCAAATGGCCATAATTATTTGAACTGATTTGATAATTGATTTATGTTTTAAACTCTAACTTATCAATTTTTATGACATTAATAAAGTAATATTATTTTATTTCAAACAAGTTTTTTATGAACTGAAACAATTATTTTACGATAAAATAGAAGGTCATAATAATTTTAAATAGACAATTGTTCAAATAGTCAAAACTATTTGAACTTGTTAGGTAAATAATTTTTTTTTTGAATTTCTTACTTATTAATTTTTTGAATGTTAATAAATTAGTATTATTTTATTTTGAATAAGCATGTATGAACTGAAGCAATTATTTTATGAGTAAACAAAAGGTCAAAATCATTTGATATAGGTAATTGTTCTAATAGTCTTAACTATTTGAGCTAGTTCGGTAAACACATATGTTTTTTAAATCCTTACTTGTGAATGTTTAGAATATTATTAATCTAGTAATATTTTACTTTGAGTAAGCTTGTATGAACATAAATAAATGTTTTAGGACAAAACAAAGATCATAATATTTGAGATGGATAATTGTTTAAATAGTTATAACTATTTGAACTAGTTTGGTAATGAGATTTAGTTTTTAAATCTCTTATTAATTTTTGAAATTGTACTAATTAGTATTATTTTATTCTGAATAATTTTGTATGAATAGGAAAAATTATTTTATGACAAAACAAAATGTCATAACAATTTGAAATAGATAATAGTTCAAATGAACATGACTAATTGAACTTGTTTGGTAAACGAATAATTTTTTAAATCTTCAACTTATTAATTTTTAGAATATTAATAAATTAGTATTATTTTATTTAGAATAAAATTCTATAAATAGAAACAATTGTTTTATGACAAAACAAAGGATTATAATGATTTGAAATAAATAATATTCAAATAGTCATAACTATTTGAACTCGCTCGATAAACAAATTTATTTTTAAAATCTTTTACTTATTAATTTTGGAATATTAATAAATTAGTATTATTTTATTCTAAAAAAGATTTTTTTAACAGAAACAACTGGTTCATGACAAAACAAATGATCATAATGATTTAAAATATATAATTGTTCAAATAGTCATAACTATTTGAACATGCTCAAAAAATTGATTTATTTTTAAAATGTTTACTTATTAATTTTTGGAACATTAATAAATTTATATTATTTTATTTGAAATAAGCTTGCATGAATAGAAACAATTGTTTTATGATAAAAAGAAAGGTCATAATGTTTTGAAATAAAAGGTAATAATGCTTTGAAATAGATAATTGTTCAGATAGTCATAACTATTTAAACTTGTTCAATAAGCATATTTATTTTTTTAATTCTCTTACTCTTTAATTTTTAGAATATTAATAAATTAGTATTATTTTATTTCAAATAAGCTTACATGAATTGAATAATTATTTTATTACAAACAAAAGGTGACAATGAATTGAAGTAGATAATTATTCAAATATTCATGACTATTTGAACTTGTTTGGTAAACATATATTTTTTTAAATCTTTTACTTATTAATTGTTGAAATATTGATAAATTAATATTATTTTAATTTGAATAAGCTCGTATGGATAGAAACAATTGTTTTATGACTGAACAAAAAAGTCATAAGAATTTGAAATAAATAATTGTTTTAATTGTCATAATGATTTGAACTTGTTCAGTAAACAAATTTATTTTTTAAATCTTTTACTTATTAATTGTCTTAATATTAATAAATTTGTATTGTGTTTTTTGAAATAAGCTTGTTTGAATAGAAAAAATCATTTTATGATGAACCAAAAGGTTATAGCGATTCCAAATCGATAATTGTTCAAATGGTCAGAATTATTTAAACTTGTTCACTAAATAGATTCATTTTTTAAATCTCTTAATTATTAATTTTTAGAATATTAATAACATAGTATTATTTTACTTTGAATAACCTTATATGAATTGAAATAATTTTTTTATCACAAAGCAAAAAGTTATAATGATTTAAAATAGATAATTATTCAAATAGTCATGACTATTTGATCGAATTTGGTAAACATATTTATTTTTTAAATTTTTTACTTATTAGTTGTCAAAATATTAATAAATTAGTTTTATATTAATCTAAATAAGATTGTATGAATAGAAACTATTGTTTTATAATAGAACAAAAAATCATAACGATTTGAAATAAATAATTGCCTACATAGATTGGTATGACAAATATATTTATTTTTTAAGTCTTTTACTATTTGAATTGGTATGATAAATAGATTTATTTTTTAAATCTCTTACTAATTTTTGAAATATTAATAGATTAGTATTATTTTATTAAAAACAAACTTATATAAACAAAAACATTTTTTTATGACACAACAAAAGGTCATAATAATTTGAAATAGATAATTGTTCAAATAGTCATAATTATTTGAATTGGTTCGGCAAACATAATTATTTTTTAAATCTCTTACTGATTAATTTTTGAAATATTAATAAATATGTTTTATTTTATTTCATATAAGTTAGTAATAATCGAAAAAATTGTTTTACGATAAAACAAAAGATAATAACGATTTGAAATAAAGAATTGTTCATATAGCTTTAACTATTTGAATTGGCTCGGCAAAGAAAATTATTTGTTAATTATCTTAGTTATTAATTTTTAGAATATTATTGCATTAGTATTATTTTATTCCCAATAAGCTTGTATTAATATAATTAATTGTTTTATGACAAAATAAAAGGTTATAACAATTTGAATTATATAATTGTTCAAATAGTCATAACTAATTGAATTAGTTCGATAAACAAATTTATCTTTTAAATCTCTTACTTATTAATTTTTCAAATATTAATATTATTTTATTCTGACTAGGCTTATATGACGAAAAACAATTGTTTTATGACAAAACAAAAGTTCATAATGATTTGAAATAGAAATTTGCTTAAATGGCCATAATTATTTGTATTGATTTGATAAACTGATTTATGTTTTAAATCTCTAACTTATCAATTTTTATAATATTAATAAAGTAATATTATTTTATTTGGGATAAGCTTTTATGAACTGAAACAATTGTTTTATGATAAAATATAAGGTCATAATGATTTTAACTTGATCATTATTCAAATAGTAAAAAATATTTGAACTTATTTGGTAAATAGATTTTTTTCTAATTTCTTAATAATTTTTTGAATGTTAATAAATTAGTATTATTTTATTTTGAATAAGCATGTATGAGTTGAAGCAATTATTTTATGACTAAAAAAAAGGTCAAAATGATTTAAAATAGATAATTGAATTGGTTTGGCAAACATATTTATTTTTTAAATCCTTACCTATTAATGTTTAGAATATTATTAATTTAGCAATATTTTACTTCGAATAAGCTTGTTGAATAGAAATTAAATGTTTTAAGAGAAAACAAAGATCATAACGATTGGAGATAGATAATTGTTCACATATTCATAACTATTTGAACTGGTTCGGTAAAGAGATTTAGATTTTAAATCTCTTATTAATTTTTGAAATAGTAATAAATTAGAATTATTTTATTCTGAATAATTTTGTATGAATAAAAACAATTGGTGTTGGAACATTAATTTTTAAATAAATTTATTTCTAAAATTTTTACTTATTAATTTTTAGAACATTAATAAATTTATATTATTTTATTTGAAATAAGCTTGAATGAATAGAACCAATTATTTTATGACAAAAAAAAAGGTCAAAATGTTTTGAAATAGATAATTATTAAGAGAGTCATAACTATTAGAACTTGTTTAATAAATAGATTTATTTTTTTAATTCTCTTACTTTTAATTTTTGGAATATTAATAAATTAGTATTATTTTATTTCAAATAAGCTAACATGAATTGAAACAATTGTTTTATTACAAAACAAAAGGTCACAATGATTTGGAGTAGATAAGTATTGAAATAGTCATGACTATTTGAACTTATTAGGTAAACATATTTTTTTAAAATCTTTTACTTATTAATTGTTGAAATATTAATAAATTAGTGTTATTTTAATCCGAATAAGCTCGTATGGATGGAAACAATTGTTTTATGACAAAACAAAAAAGTCATAAGAATTTGAAATAAATAATTATTCAAGTAGTCATAACAATTTGAATTTGTTTGGTAAATAGATTTATTTTTTAAATCTTTTACTTATTAATTGTCTTAATATTATAAATTTATATTATTGTATTCAAAACAAGTTTATATGAACAAATAAAATATTATATAACAAAACCAAAAGGTTATAACGATTCCAAATTGATAATTGTTCAAATGGCCATAATTATTTAAACTTAATTGGTAAATAGATTCATTTTTTAAATCTCTTAATTATTAATTTTTAGAATATTAATAACATAGTATTATTTTATTTCCAATAACCTTATATGAACTTAAATAATTTTTTTATAACAACCAAAAGGTCATAACGATTTGAAATAGACAATTATTCAAATAGCCATGACTATTTGATCTAGTTCGGTAAACATATTTATTTTTAAAATTTTTAACTTATTAATTGTCAAAATATTAATAAATTAGTATTATTTTAATCCAAATAAACTTGTATGAATAGAAACAATTGTTTTATAATAGAACAAAAAGGTATAACAATTTAAAATAAATAATTGCTCAAATAGTCATAACTATTTGAACTAGTTTGATAAATAGATTTATTTTTTCAATCACTTATTAATTTTTGAAATATTAATAGATTAGTATTACTTTATTCTAAATAAACTTATATGAACAAAACAATCATTTTATGACAAAAAAAAGTAATAGTGATTTGAAATGCATAATTGTTCAAATAGTCATAATTATTTAAACTAATTCGGTAAATAGAATTATTTTTTAAATCTCTAATTAATTATTGAAATATTTATAAATTCATTTTATTTTACTCTGAATAAGCTAGTATGAACTGAGAAAATTCTTTTATAACAAGACAATAGGTCATAATGATTTTAATTATATAATTGCTTATATAGCCTTAACTATTTGGACTAGTTTGGCAAACAAATTTATTTTTTAAATCCTTTGGTGATTAATTTTTGGAATATTATTAGATTGCTATTGTTTTATTTTGAATACGCTTGTATGGATAGAAATAATTGTTTTATGACATAACAAAAGGTTATAATGATTTGAGGTATAAAATTGTTCAAATAGTCATAACTGTTTGAACGGGTTTGATAAACAGATTCATTTTTTAAATCTCTTACTTATTAATTTTTGAAAGATTAATAAATTATTATTATTATTTTATTTTGAATAAGCTTGTATGATTAAAAACAATTGTTATATGACCATAAAAAAGGTGATAATGATTTGAAATAGATAATTGTAGAAATGACCATAGTTATTTGAACTAATTCGACAAATAGATTCACTTTTTAAATCACTTACTTATTAATTTTTTGAATATTAATAAATTAAAATTATTTTATTTTGAATAAGCTTGTATGATCTGAAATAATTATTTTATGACAAAACAAAAAGTTATAATGATTTTAAATAGACAATTGTTCAAATAGTCGTAACTATTTGAATTTGTTCAATAAGCAAATTTATTTTTTTAAGCTCTTGCTTATTAATTGTTTTTATTTTGGATAAGCTTTTATGATTTGAAACAATTGTTTTATGTCAAGACAAAAGGTCATAATGATTTTATAAAAATAATTGATCAAATAGTCATAATTATTTAAACTTGTTTGGTAAACAAATTTATTTTCCAAATGTTCATAAATTTGGATTATTTTATTCCAAATAAGTTTGTAAGACATGAAACAAATATTTTATGACTAAACAAAAGGTTTGAACGATTTGAAAAAGATAATTATTCTAATTGTTTTAACTATTTGAACTAGTTTAACAAACATATTTATTTTTTAAATCTATTATTAATTTTTAGAATATTATTAAATTAGTAATATTTTTAACTGAATAGGCTTCTATGATTAGAAACAACTGTTTTATGACAAAACAAAAATTTTAATGAATTGATTCAAATAGTCATAATTATTTGAACTAGTTTGATAAATAGATTTATTGTTTAAATTTGTTACCTATTAATTTTTGAAATATTAATCAATTAGTATTATTTTTATTTCGAATAAGCTTGTATGATAAAAAAAACAATTGTTTTATGAAAAAATAAAAAGGTCATAATGATTTGAAACAAATTTATTTTATAAATTTCTTACCTATTAATTTAGGAAATATTAATAAATTGTATTATTTTATTCCATCTAAGCTTGTATTAACCGAAACAATTGTTTTATGACAAATTAAAAAGTTATAACGATTTTAAATAGACAATTGTTCAAATAATAATAACTATTTGAACTTGTTTGGTAAACAAATTTATTTTTTAAATCTCTTTCTTATTAATTTTTTGAATGTTAATAAATTAGTATTAATTTATTCTGAATAAGCTTATATGAATTGAAACAATTTTTTTATGAATAAAAAATGGTCAAAATGATTTGAAGTATATAATTATTCTAATAGTCTTAACTATTTGGAATGATTCGGTAGACAAAATTATATTTTAAATCTCTATTAGTTTTCTAAATATTATGAATTTAGTATTATTTTAATATGACTAAGCCCGTACAAACAGAACAATTGTTTTATGACAAAAGAAAAGGTCATAACAATTGAAATAGATAATCATTTATATAGTTTTAACTATTTGAATTGGTTCAACAATTAGATTTATTTTTTAATTTTCTTGGTTATTAAGTTTTGGAATATTATTAAATTTGCATTATTTTATTTCAAATAAAATAGTATAAATAGAACAAATTATTTGATGACAAAATAAAAGGTTAGAATGATTTGAAATAGATAATTATTCAAATAGTCAAAACTATTTGAAATGGTTTGGCAAGCAAATTTACTTTTTAAATCTCTTACTAATTAATTTTCAAATATTAATAAATTAGTATTATTTTATTTTGAACAAACTTCTATTAACAAAAACAATTGTTTTATGACAAAATGAAAAGTAATAATGATTTGAACTAGATAATTGTGCAAATAATTATAATTATTTGAACTGGTTTCGTAAGTAGAATTATTTTCTAAATCTCTTATAAATTATTGAAATATTAATAAATTAATTTTACTCTATTTCGAATAAGTTTCTAAGAGCTTAAATAATTGTTTTATGACAAAACAAAAGATTATAACAATTTGAAATAAATAATTTTTCATATAGTCTTAACTATTTGAACTGTTTAGCAATCAAATTTATTTTTTAAATCTCATAGTTATTAATTTGAGAATAGTACTAAATTATTATTATTTTATTCCAAATAAGCTTGTATGAACAAAAACAATTATTTTATGATAAAACAAAGGTTATAACAATTTGAAATAGATAATTATTCAAATAGTCATAACTATTTGAATTGGATCAATAAATAGATTTCTTTTTTAAATCTCTTATTAATTCTTGAAATATTAATAAATTAGTATTATTTTATTTAGAAAAAGCTTATATGTTGAAAAACAATTGTTTTATGACAAAATAAAAGGTAATACTAATTTAAAATAGATAGTTGTTTAAATGGCCATGATTATTTGAATTGATTCATTAAATTGATTTATATTTTTAAATCTCTTGTTTTTTAATTTTTGAAATATTAATAAAGTAGTATTCTTTTATTTTGGATAAGCTTTTAGAACTAAAAAAATTGTTTTATGACAAACAAATGGTCATCATGATTTTAAATAGATAATTGTTGAAATATTCATAACTATTTGAACTTGTTCGATAAACAAATTTAATTTTTCAATTCTCATGCTTATTAATTTTTTGAATGTCAACAAATTAGTATTATTTTATTCCAAACAAGCTTGTATGAACTAAAATAATTATTATATGACTAAACAAAAGGTAAAAATGATTTGAAATAGATAATTGTTCTAATAGTCTTAACTATTTGAACTGATTTTGCAAACCTAGTTATTTTTAAATCTCTTATTAATTATCAAAATATTATTAAATTAGTATTATTTCTTTTCGAATAAACTTGTATGATAAAAAACAATTGTTTTATGAGAAAAGAAAGATCATAATGGTTTGAGATTGATATTTGTTCAAATAGTCATAACTACTTAAAGTGGTTCAAAAAATAGCTTTAGTTTTTAAATCTCTTGCATATTAATTTTTGAAATATTAACAAAGTAGTATTATTTTATTTCAAATAAGTTTTTATGAACTGAAACAATTGTTTTATGACAAAACAAAAGGTCATAATGACTTTAAATAGATAATTGTTTAAATAGTCAAATCTATTTCAACTTGTTTGGTAAAGAAATTTACTTTTTAAATCTGTTGCTCATTAATTTTTTGAATGTCAATAAATTAGTATTATTTTATTCGAAATAAGCTTGTACGAATTAAAATAATTGGTTTATGACTAAACAAAAGGTTAAAATGATTTAAAATAGGTAATTGTTCTAATAGTCTTAACTATTTGAACTGGTTCGGCAAACACATTTATTTTTTTAAATCTCTTACTTACTAATTTTTGCAATATTATTAAATTAGTATTATTTGAATTGAATAAGCTTGTATGAAAACAAACACTTGTTTTATGACAAAATAAAGATCATAAAGTTTGAGATAGATAATTGCTCAAATGTCACAAATATTTGAACTATTTCAGTAAATAGATTTTGTTTTTAAATCTCTTATTAATTATCAAAATATTAATAGATTAGTATTATTTTATTCTGAATAATTTACATGAACAGAAATAATTGTTTTATGACAAAACAAAATGTCATTATGATTTGAAATAGATAATAGTTCAAATGGACATGACTATTTAAACTTGCTCAGTAAACAAATTTATTTTTTAAATCTCAAACTTATTAATTTTTAGAATACTAATAAATTAGTATTACTTTATTTCAAATAAAATTTTATGAATAGAAACAATTGTTTTATGACAAAACAAAAGATCACAAAGATTTGAAATAAATAATTATTCAAATATCATAACTACTTGAACTTGCTCAGTAAACATATTTTTTTTAAATCTTTTACTTATTAAAATTTGAAATTTTAATAAATTAGTATTATTTTATTTCAAAAAGCTTTTATGAATAGAAACAATTGGTTTATAACAAAACAAAAGGTCATAACGATTTGAAATAGATAATTCTTCAAATAGTCATAACTATTTGAATGTGTTCAAAAACATATTTATTTTTAAAAATTTTATGTATTAATTTTTGGAATATTAATAAATTTAAATTATTTTATTCAAAATAAGCTTGCATGAACAAAACCAATTGTTTTATGACCCAACAAAGGGTCATAATGTTTTGAAATAGATAATTGTTTAGATAGTCATAACTATTTGAACGTATTCGGTAAACATATTCTTTTTTTAATTCTCTTACTCATTAATTTTTGTAATATTAACAAATTAATATTATCTTACTTCAAATAAGTTTATAAAATTGAAACAAGTGTTTTATTACCAAAGAAAAGGTCATAATGATTCGAAATAGATAATTATTCAAATATTCATGACTATTTGAACTTGTTTGGTAAATATATTTATTTTTAAATCTTTTACTTAGTAATTCTCAAAAATATTTAAAAATTAATATTTTTAATTCAAATAAACTTATATGAATAGAAATAATTGTTTTATGACAAAACAAAAAGTCATAACAAGTTGAAATAAATAATTGCTTAAATAGCCATAATGATTTGAACCTATTTGGTAAACAAATTTATTTTTGAGATCTTTTACTTATTAATTGTCTTAATATTAATAAATTAGTATTATTTTATTTGAAATAAGCTTAGATGAACAGAAAAAAATTTCTTTTATGACAAAACAAAAGGTTATAGCTATTTCAAATAGATAATTATTCAAACAGTCCTAATTATTTAAATTTGTTTAGTAAACAAAGTCTTCTTTTTAAATCTCTTTATTATTAATTTTTGGATTATTAATAAATTAGTATTATTTTATTTTGAATAAGCTTATATGAATTGAAACAATTCTTTTATGACAAATCAAAGGGTCATAACAGTTTGAAATAGATAATTATTCAAATTGTCATGATTATTTGATCGAGTGTGGTAAACATATTTATTTTTTTTACTTATTAATTATCAAAATATTAATAAATTAGCATTATTTTAATCCATATAAGCTTGTATGAATAAAAACAATTGTTTTATAACAAAACAAAAAGTCATAATGATTTGAAATAAATAATTGCTTAAATAGTAATAACTATTTGAACTAGTTTGATACATAGATTTATTTTTTAAATCACTTATTAATTTTTGAAATATTGATAGATTAGTATTACTTTATTTCAAATAAACTTATATGAACAAAAACATTTGTTTTATGACAAAATAAAAAGTAATAATGATTTGAAATATATAATTGTTTAAATAGTATAATTTTTTAAACTAGTTAGGTAAACAAAATTATTTTTTAAATCTCTTACTTATTAATTTTTTAAATATTAATAAATTCATTTTATTTTATTCCAAATAAGCTAGTATGAATTGAGAAAATTCTTTTATGACAAGACAAAAGGTCATAACAATTTGAAGTAGATAATTGTTCAAACAGTCCTAACTATTTGAATTAGTTCAGCAAACAAATTTATTTTTTAAATCCCCTAGTTATTAATTTTTGGAATATTATTATATTAGTATTGTTTTATTTTGAATAAGCTTGTATGAATAGAAAGAATTGTTTTATGACTTAACAAAAGGTTATAACGATTTGAAGTATAGAATTGTTCAAATAGTCATAACTATTTGAACCGATTCGATAAATAGATTCTTTTTTTAAATCTCTTACTTATTAATTTTTGAAAGATTCATAAATTATTATTATTGTATTCTAAATCAGCTTGCATAAGCAAAAACAATTGTTATATGACCAAACAAAAAGTAATAACAATTTGAAATAGATAATTGTTGAAATGACCATAATTATTTGAACTAATTCGGCAAGTAGATTCACCTTTTAAATCACTTATTAATTTTTGAAATATTAATAAATTAGAATTATTTTATTTTGAATAGGCTTTTATGAACTTAAACAACTATTTTATGACAAAACAAAAGGTCATAACGATTTTAAATAGATAACTGTTCAAATAGTCATAACAATCTGAATTTGTTTGGTAAACAATTTTTTTAAACTCCTATTTGTTTTTTTTTTTTTTTGGATAAGCTTTTATGAATTGAAACAATTGTTTTATGTCAAAACAAAAGGTCATAACGATTTTATATAAATAATTGTTTAAAAAGTCGTAACCATTTAAACTTGTTTGGTAAACAAATTTATTTTTTCAAATTTTTTGCTTATTAATTTTCCAAATGTTCATAAATTTGGATTATTTTTTTCGAATAAGTTTGTAAGACATGAAAGAAATATTTTATGACTAAACAAAAGGTTTGAACGATTTGAACTAGATAATTATTCTAATTGTTTTAACTATTTGAACTAGTTTAGCAAATACATTTATTTTTTAAATATCTTATTAATTTTTAGAATATTATTAAATTAATATTATTTTTAACTGAATAAGCTTCTATGATTAGAAACTATTGTTTTATGACAAAACAAAGATTTTAATGATTTGAGATTGATAATTGTTCAAATAGTCATAATTATTTGAACTGGTTTGGTAAACAGATTTAATGTTTAAATCGGTAAACAAATTTTATTTTTTAAATCGCTTTCTTATTAATTTTTTTAAATGTTAATAAATTAGTATTAATTTATTTTGAATAAGCTTGTATGAATTGAAAGAAATGTTTTATAACTAAACAAATGGTCAAAACGATTTGAAATATATAATTATTGTAATAATCTTAACCATTTGAAATGATTTGATAAAAAAAATTCTTTTTTAAATCTCTTACTTATTATTTTTTTTAAATATTATGAAATTAGTATTATTTTAATAAGAATAACCTTGTACATACAAAACAATTATTTTATGACAAAAGAAAAGGTCATAACGATTTGAAATAGATAATCATTTATGCAATTTTAATTGTTTGAATTGGTTTGGCAATTAGATTTAATTTTTAATTTTCTTGGTTATTAAGTTTTGGAATATTATTAAATTTGCATTATTTTATTTCAAATAAAATAGTATAGATAGAATAAATTATTTCACGACAAAATAGAACAAATTAATGATTTGAAATAGATAATTATTCAAATAGTTAAAACTATTTGAAATGGTTTGGCAAGCATATTTACTTTTTAAAACTGTTACTAATTAATTTCCTAAATATTAATAAATTAGTATTATTTTATTTCCAACAAACTTATATTAACAAAAAACAATTGTTTTATAACAAAACGATAATTGTGCAAATAGTTATAATTTTTTTTAATGGGTTTCGTAAGTAGAATAATTTTGTAAATCTCTTATAAATTTTTGAAATATTAATAAATTAATTTTATTCTATTCCGAATAAGCTTTCTATGAGCTTAAATAATTGTTTCATGATAAAACAAAAGGTTATAACAATTTGAAATAAATAAATTTTTATATAGTCTTAATTGTTTGAATTGGTTCAACAAACTATTTTTTAAATATCATAGTTATTAATTTTTAGAATATTACAAAAATTATTATTATTTTATTTCGAATAAGCTTGTTTGAACAAAAACAATTGTTTTATGATAGAGTAATGGTTATAACAATTTGAAATAGATAATTGTTCAAATAATCATAACTATTTGAACTGGATCAACAAATAGATTTCATTTTTAAATCTCTTATTAATTCTTGAAATATTAATAAATTGGTATTATTTTATTTAGAAAAATCTTGTTTGTTGAAAAACAATTATTTTATGACAAAACAAAAAATAATAATGATTTAAAATAGATAGTTGTTTAAATGGCCATGATTATTTGAATTGATTTGGTAAACTAATTTATTTTTTAAATCTCTTGTTTATTAATTTTCAAAATATTAATAAAGTAGTATTATTTTATTTTGGATAAGCTTTTATGAACTAAAACAATTGTTTTATGACAAAACAAATGGTCATAATGATTTTAAATAGATAATTGTTAAAATAGTCATAACTATTTGAACTTATTCGATAAATAGATTTATTTTTTCAAATCTCATGCTTATTAATTTTTAGAATGACAATAAATTAGTATTATTTTATTCCAAATAAGCTTGTATGAACTGAAAAAATTATTGTATGACTAAGCAAAAGGTCAAAACGATTTGAAATAGATAATTATTCAAATAGTCTTAACTATTTTAATTGATTCAGCAAACCCATTTATTTTTTAAATCTCTTATTAATTATCAGAATATTATTAAATTAGTATTATTTTTATCTGAATAAGCTTGTATGATAAAAAAAACAATTGTTTTATGAGAAAAAAAAGATTATAACGATTTGAGATTGATATTTGTTCATTTGATCTAGTTTAATAAACATATATTTTTTTAAAATTTTGCTTATCAATTGCTGAAATATTAATAAATTAGAATTATTTTAATCCGAATAAGCATGTATGAACAGAATCAATTGTTTTATAACAAAACAAAAAGTTATAATGATCTGAAATAAATAATTGCTCAAATGTTATAACTATTTGAACCAGTTTGATAAATAGATTTATTTTTTAAATCTTTTATTAATATTGGAAATATTAATAATTAGTATTATTTTATTCCAAACAAACTTATATGAACAAAAACATTTGTTTTATGACAAAACAAAAGGTCATAATGATTTGAAATAGATAATTGTTCAAATAAGCATAATTATTTGAATTGATTAGGTAAATAGAATTATTTTTTAAATCTCTTATTTATTAATTTTTGAAATATTAATTATTTCATTTTATTTTATTCCAAATAAGCTATTATGAATTCCAAAAACTTATTTTATGACAAAACAAAAGGTCATAACAATTTTAAATAGATAATTGTTTATATAGTCTTAAATATTTGAATTGGTTTTGCAAACAAATTTATTTTTTAATTCTCTTAGTTATTAATTTTTTGAATACTATTAGATTAGTGTTATTCTATTATTTTATTCAAAATAAGCTTACATGAATAGAAGCAAATGTTTTATGAGAAAACAAGTTGCATAATGTTTTAAAATAGATAATTGTTCAAATAGTCATAACTATTTGAACATGTTCATAACAAGAGTCATTTTTTATTCTCTTTCTCGTTAATTTTTGAAATATTAATAAATTAGTATAATTTTATTTCAAAGAAGCTTATATGAACTAAAACAATTGTTTTATTATAAAACAAAAAGGTCGCAATGATTTGAAATAGATAATTATTCAAATAGTTATGACTAGTTGAACTTGTTTGGAAAACATATTTATTTTTTAAATGTTCTACTTATTAATTGTTGAAATATTAATAAATTAATATTTTGTTAATCAGAATAAGCATGTATGACAGAAACAATTATTTTATGAAAAAACAAAAAGTCATACCAATTTGAAATAAATAATTTTTCAAATAGTCATAAAGATTTGAAATTTTTTGGTTAATAGATTTATTTTTTAAAATCTTTTACTTATTAATTGTCTTAATATTAATAAATTTGTATTATTTTATTCAAAATAAGCTTGTATGAATAGAAAAAAATCATTTTATGGCAAAACAAAAGGTTATAGTGATTTCAAATAGATAATTGTCAAAATAGTCAAAATTATTTAAACTTGTTCGCAAACATATTCATTTTTTAAATCTCTTAACTATTAATTTTCATAATATTAATAACTTAGTATTATTTTATTTCGAATAAGCTTATATGAATTGAAATAATTTTTTATGACAAAACAAAATGTCATAACGATTTGAAATAGATAATTATTCAAATAGTTATGACTATTTGATCTAGTTCAGTAAACATATTTACTTTTAAAATTTTTTATTTATTAATGTTCGAAATAATAATAAATCAGTATTATCTTAACTTGAATAAGCTTGTATAAATAGAAACAATTATTTTATAATAGAACAAAAAGTCATAACAATTTGAAATAAATAAATGCTTAAATAGTCAAAACTAGTTGAACTAGTTTGATAAATAGATTTTATTTTTTAAATCTCTTATTAATAATATTAATAGATTAGTATTACTTTATTTTGAACAAACTTATATGAACAAAAACTTTTGTTTCATGACAAAACAAAAGGTCATAACGATTGAAAGTAGATAATTGTTCAAATAATCATAATTATTTGAACTGGTTAGGTAAATAGAATTGTTTTTTAAATCTCGCATTTATTGATTTTTGAAACATTAATAAATTCATTTTATTTTATTCCAAATAAGCTAGTATGAATTCAAAAAAACTTATTTTATGACAAAACAAAAGGTCATAATGATTTGAAATAGATAATTATTCATATAGTCTTTAAATATTTGAACTAGTTCAACAAACAAATTTATTTTTTAATTCTCTTAGTTATTAATTTTTGGAATATTATTAAATTAGTATTATTTTATTCCAAATAAACTTGTATAAACAAAAATAATTGTTTTATGATAGAACAAAAGGTTATAACAATTTGAAGTTTACAATTGTTCAAATAGTCATATATTTGAACTAGTTTAGTAAACAAATTTATTTTAAATCTCTTATTGATTTTTGAAAGATTAATAAATTTGTATTATTTTATTCCGAATACGTTGGAATGATGAAAAACAATTATTATCTAACCAAACAAAAGATCATAATTTTCGATAAATAGATAATTATTCATATACTCTTAATTGTTTGAACTATTTCAGCAAATGGATTTATTTTTTAAATCTCCTTCTTATCAAATTTTGAAATAATATTAAATTAGTATTTTTTTATTCCAAATAAGCTTATATGAACTAAAACAATTATTTTATAAGAAAAAAAAAGGTTATAACAATTTGAAACATATAATTGTTCAAATAGGAACTAGTTCAGTAAATATAATTATTTTTTAAATCTCCTACTTATTAATTTTTGAAATATTAATAAATTAGTATTATTTTATTTTGAATAGGCTTGTATGATGAAAAATAATTGTTTTATGACAAAACAAAATGTTTGTAACAATTTGAAATAGATAATTATTCAAATGACCATAATTATTTGAATCGATTTGATAAATTGACCTATTTTTTAAATCATTAACTTATTAGTTTTTGAAATATTAATAAAGTAATATTATTTTATTTCATATAAGCTTTTATGAATTGAGACAATTGGTTTATGATAAAACAAAAGGTCATATTTATTCTAAATAGATAATTGTTCAAATAGTTATGACTATTTGAACTTGTTCAGTAAATGATTTATTTTTTAAATTTCTTGCTTATTAATTTTCTTAATGCTAATAAATTAGCATTATTTTATTTTGAATAAGCATGTATGAACTAAAACTATTATTTTATGACTAAACAAAAGGTAAGAATGATTTGAAATAGATAATTGTTCTAATAGTCTTAACTATTTGAACTGGTTCAATAAACACATTTATTTTTTAAATCTCTTTCTTATTTTTTTAGAATATTATTAATTTAACAATATTTTACTCTAAATAAGCTTGTATGAACAAAAACAATTGTTTTATTACAAAACAAAGAGCATAACAATTTGAGATAAATAATTGTTTAAATAGTCATAAGTATTTGAACAAGTTCGATAAACAGATTTAATTCTTAAATCTCTTGTTAATTTTTGAAATATTAATAAATTAGTATTATTTTATTTTGAATAATTTTGTATGAATAGAAACAAACATTTTACGACAAAACAAAATGTCATAATGGTTTGAAATAAATATTAATTCAAATAAACATGACTATTTGAACTTATTCGGTAAATAAATTTATTTTTTAAATCTCCAACCTATTAATTTTTAGAATATTAATAAATTAGTATTATTTTATTTCAAATAAAATTGTATAAATAGAAACAATTGTTTTATGACAAAACAAAAGATCAAAATGGTTTGAAATAAATAATTGTTCGAAGGGTCATAACTATTTGAACTCGCTCGACAAACATATTTATTATTTAAATCTTTTACTTATTAATTTTTGAAATTTTAATAAATTAGTATTATTTTATTTCAAATAAGCTTTTATGAGTAGAAACAATTGGTTTATGACAAAACAAAAGGTCATAACAATTTCAAATAGATAATTGTTCGAATAGTCATAACTATTTGAATGTGTTCAGAAAACATATTTATTTTTGGAATATTAATAAATTTATATTATTTTATTTGAAATAAGCTTGCATGAACAGAACCAATGTTTTATGACAAAACAAAAGGTCATAATGTTTTGAAATAGATAACTATTCAGATAGTCATAACTATTTGAACATGTTCGATAAATAGATTAATTTTTTAATTCTCTTATTCATTAATTTTTAGAATATTAATAAATTAGTATTATTTTATTTCAAATAAACTTATATGAACTAAAACAATTGTTTTATTATAAAACAAAAGGTCACAATGATTTGAAATAAAAAATTATTCAAATACTCATGACTATTTGAAGTTGTTTGATAAACATATTTATTTTTTAAATCTTTTACTTATTATTTGTCAAAATATTAATAATTTAATATTTGTTTAATCCAAATAAGCTTGTATGAACAAAAACAATTGTTTTATGACAAAACAAAAGGTCATAACAATTTGAAATAAATAATTGTTCAAATAGTCATAAAGATTTGAACTTGTTCAGTAAATAAAATTATTTTTTAGATCTTTTACTTATTAATTGTCTTAATATTAATAAATTTGTATTATTTTATTTGAAATAAGCTTGTATGAATAGAAAAAATTCATTTTATGATAAAACAAAAGGTTATAGTGATTTCAAATAAATAATTATTCAAATAGTCATAATTATTTAAACTTGTTCGTTAAACAAATTCATTTTAAATCTCTTAATTATTAATTTTTAGAATATTAATAACTTACTATTATTTTATTTTGAGTAAGCTTATATGAACCAAAATGATTTTCTAATGACAAAAAAAAGGTCATAACGATTTGAAATAGATACTTGTTCAAATAGTCATGATTATTTGATCTAGTTCAATAAGCATATTTATTTTTAAAATTTTTTACTTATTAATTGTTGAAATATTAATCAATTGGTATTATTTTAATCTGAATAAGCTTGTATGAACAAAAATTATTGTTTTATAATAAAACAAAAAGTCATAACAATTTGAAATTAATAATTGCTTAAATAGTCATAACTGTTTGAACTAGTTTGATAAACAGATTTATTTTTTAAATTTCTTATTAATATTTGAAATATTAATAGATTAGTATTCTTTTATTCGAAACAAACTTATATGAACAAAAACATTTGTTTATGACAAAACAAAAAGTCATAGTGATTTGAAAAAGATAATTGTTCAAATAGTCATAATTATTTGAATTGGTTAGGTAAACAAAATTATTTTTTAAATCCCTTACATATTAATTTTTTTATATGAATAAATTCATTTTATTTTATTTCGAATAAGCTATTATGAATTGAAAAAAATTGTTTTATGACAAAAAAAATTGATTTGAAATAGATTGTTTTATGACAAAAGAAAATTGATTTGAAATAGATAACAGTTCCTATATTCTTAACTATTGACACTAGTTTAGGAAACAAATTTATTTTTTAAATCTCTCAGTTATTAATTTTTGAAATTATTTTATATTAGTATTATTTTATTTTGAATAAGCTTGTATGAACAGAAATAATTGTTTTATGACAAAACAAAATGTTATAACTATTTGAAGTATACAATTATTCAAATAGTAATAGCTATTTAAACTGGTTTGGTAAACAGATTTATTTTTTTAAATCTCTTACTTATTAATTTTTGAGAGATTAATAAATTACTATTATTTTATTTTGAATAAACTTGTATAATAAGAAACAATTGATCTATGACCAAACAAAAAGTAATAACAATTTGAAATGGATAATTGTTGAAATGACCACAATTATTTGAATTGATTTGGTAAACAAGTTTACTTTTTAAATCACTTATTAATTTTTTGAATATTAATAAATTAGTATTATTTTATTTTGAATAAGCTTGTATGAATTGAAACAATTGTTTTATGACAAAACACAAGGTCATAATGATTTTAAATAGACAATTGTTTAAATAGTTGTAACTATTTGAATTTGTTCGGTAAACTAATTTATTTTTGTAAACTCTTGCTTATTAATTTTTGAAATATTAAGAAATTTGTATTATTTTATTTTGGATAAGCTTTTATGAACTGAAACAATTATTTTATATCAAAACAAAAGGTCATAATGATTTTAAATAAATAATTATTTAAATAATCATCACAATCTGACCTTCTTCAATAAATAGGTTTATTTTTTCAAATCTTTTCCTTATTAATTTTTCAAATGTTAATAAATTTAGATTATTTTATTCTAAATAAGATTATAAGATATGAAACAAATATTTTCTAACTAAATAAAAGGTCATAACGATTTAAAATATATAATTATTCTAATAGTTTTAACTATTTGAACTGGTTTGGCAAACAGATTTATTTTTTTAAATCTCTTACTTATTAATTTTTGGAATATTATTAAATTAGTATCATTTTTAACCAAATGAGCTCTATGATTAGAAACAATTGTTTTATGACAAAACAACAATCTTAATGATTTGAGATTGATAATTGCTCAAATAGTCATAATTATTTGGACTGCTTTAGTAAACATATTTGTTTTTTAAATCTCTTACTTATTAATTTTTGAAATGTTAATAAATTAGTATTATTTTATTTCGAATGAGCTTGTATGATCATAAACAATTATTTTACGACAAAATAAAAGATCATAACAATTTGAAATAGATAATCATTCATATAGTCTTACTATTTGAAATGGTTTGGCAATTAGACTTATTTTTTAATTTTCTTGGTTATTAAGTATGGGAATATTATTAAATTAGTATTATTTTATTTTGAATAAAATAGTATGAACAGAACCAATTATTTGATGACAAAATAAAAGGTTATAATGAATTGAAATAGATAATTATTCAAATAGTCAAAACTATTTGAAATGGTTTGGTAAATAGTTTTACTTTTTAAATCTCTTATTGATTAATTTTCTAAATATTAATAAAAGGTTAGAATAATTTGAAATAGATAATTATTTTAATAGTCTTAACTATTTGAACTAGTTCGGCAAATACATTTATTTTTTAAAGCTTTCACTAATTTTTGAAATATTATTAAATTAGTATTATTTTTATCCGAATAAGCTTGTATGATCAGAAACAATTATTTTATGAGAAAGCAAAGATCATAATGATTTGAGATTGATATTTGTTCAAATAGTATAACTATTTGAACTAGTTCAGAAAACAACTTTAGTCTTAAATCTCTTGCTTATTAATTTTTGAAATATTAATAAAGTAGTATTATTTTATTTTGAATAAGTTTTTAATAAACTTAACTATTTGAACTGGTTTGACAAATACATTTATTTTTTAAATATCTTATTGATTAATTTTTAGAATATTATTAAATTAGTATTATTTTAATTAGAATAAGCTTCTATAGAAAGAAACAATTGTTTTATGCAAAATAAAGATCTTAATGATTTACGACAGATAATTGTTCAAATAGTCATATCTATTTGAACTATTTTAGTAAATAGATTTAGTTTTTAAATCTCTTATTAATTTTCAAAATATTAATAGATTAGTATTATTTTATTTTGAATAATTTTTCCTGAATAGAAACAATTATTTTATGACAAAACAAAAGGTTATAACATTTTGAAAAGATAATTGTTCAAATGAACATTATTATTTGAACTTGTTTGGTAAATAGATTTATTTTTTAAATCTCTTAACAATTAGTTTTCAAAATTTTAATAAATTAGTATTATTTTATTCTGAATAAAGTTGTATGAACAGAAACAACTATTTTATGATGAAACAAAAGATCATAACTATTTGAAATAAATAATTATTCGAATAATCATAACTAATTGAACTTGCTCAGTAAATAGATTTATTTTTTAAATCTTTTATTTATTAATTTTTGGAATATTAATAAACTAGCATTATTTTATTTCGAATATGCTTATATGAACAGAAACGATTGGTTTATGACAAAACAAAAGGTCATAACTATTTGAACATGTTCAAAAAATAGATTTATTTTTAAAATTTTTACTTATTAATTTTTGGAATATTAATAAATTTATATTATTGTATTTGAAATAAGCTTGTGTGAATAGAAATAATTGTTTTATAACAAAACAAAATGTCATAATGATTTTAAATAAAAAATTGTTCAAATAGTCATAACTATTTGAATTTGTTCGGTAAATAGATTCATTTTTTAAATCTCTTACTCAATAATTTTCAGAATATTAATAAATTAGTATTATTTTATTTCTAATAAGCCTATATGAACTGATACAATTGTTTTATATGAAACAAAAGGTCACAATGATTTAAAATAGATAACTATTGAAATACTTATGACTATTTGAACTTATTCGGTAAACATATTTATTTTAAACATTTGTTACTTATTAATTGTTGAAATATTACTAAATTAATATTTTTTTAATTTGAATAAGCTTGTATGAACAAAAACAATTGTTTTATGGCAAAACAAAAGTTATAACAGTTTGAAATAAATAATTGTTCAAATAGTCATAACAATTTGAACTTGTTCAACAAACAGATTTATTTTTTAAATGTTTTACTTATTAATTGTCTTAATATTAATAAATTTATATTATTTTATTTGAAATGGCTTGTATGAATAGAAAAAATTATTTTATGACAAAACAAAAGGTTATAGTGATTTCAAATAGATAATTGTTCAAATTATCATAATTATTTAAACTTGTCCAATAAACAAATTCATTTTTTAAATCTCTTAATTATTAATTTTTAGAATACTAATAAATTGATATTATTTTATTTTAATAAAATTATATGAATTGAAATAATTCTTTTATGACAAAACAAAAGGTCATAACGATTTGAAATAGATAATTGTTCATATAGTCATGACTAATTGATCTAGTTTGGTAAACATATTTATTTTTAAACTTTTTTACTTATTAACTATCAAAATATTAATAAATGAGTATTATTTTAATCCAAATAAGCTTGCATGAATAGAAACAATTTTTTCATAATAGAACAAAAAGTCATAAGGATTTGAAATAAATAATTTGTCACATAATCGTAACTATTTGAGCTAGTTTGATAAATAGATTTATTTTTTAAATCTCTTATTAGTTTTCAAAATATTAATAAATTAGTATTACTTAATTCCAAACAAACTTATATGAACAAAAACATTTGTTTTTTTACAGAATCAAAGATTATAATGATTTGAAATAGATAATTGTTTAAACAGTCATAATTATTTGAATTAGTTAGGTAAATAGAATTATTTTTTTAAATCTCTTACTTAGTAATTTTTGAAAATTAATAAATTTTTTTGATTTTGATTTTGAATAAGCTAGTATAAATTGAAAAAATTATTTATGACAAAATAAAAGGTCATAACATTTTGAAATAGATAATTATTCTTATAGTCTTAAATATTTGAACTGGTTTGACAAAAAAATTATTTTTAATTATCTTAGTTATTATTTTTGGAATATTATTGGATTAGTATTATTTTATTCCAAATAAGCTTGTATGAACAAAAATAATTGTTTTATAACAAAACAAAAGGTTATAATAATTTGAAGTATACAATTGTTCAAATAATCATAACTATTTGAACTAGTTTGGTAAATAGATTTATTTTTTAAATCTCTTATTAATTTTTGAAAGATTAATAAATTAGTATCATTTTATTCTAAATAAGCTTGAATGATTAAAAACATTTGTTATATGACCAAACAAAAGGTAAAAACAATTTGAAATAGATAATTGTTGAAATGACCATAATTATTTGAAATTATTTGGTAAATAGATTCACTTTTTAAATCACTTATTAATTTTTGGAATAGTAAGAAATTTGTATCATTGTATTTTGAATAAGCTTGTATGAAATGAAACGATTGTTTTATGGCAAAACAAAAGGTCGTAACAAATTGAAATGGATAATTATTCATGTAGTCTTAATTGTTTGAATTGTTTTAGCAAACAGATTTATTTTTTAAATCTTTTAGTTATTAATTTTTGAAATATTATTAAATTAGTATTTTTTTATTCCAAATAAGCTTGTATAAACTAAAACAATTATTTTATAACAGAACAAAAGGTTATTATGATTTAAAATAGATAATTACTCAAATAAGAACCGGTTTAATAAATAGATTTATTTTTTAAATATCCTACCTATTAATTTTTGACATATTAATAAATTAGTATTATTTTATTTCGAGTAAACTTGTATGATGAAAAACTAATGTTTTATGACAAAACAAAAATTCATAACAATTTGAAATAAATAATTATTGAAATGGCCATAATTATTTAAATTGATTCAGCAAATAGATTCACTTTTTAAATCACTTACTTATTAATTTTTAGAATATTAATAAATTATTATTATTTTATTTCAAATAAGCTTGTATGAACTGAAGCAATTATTTTATGACAAAAAAGTAGGTCATTAATATTTTAAATATACAATTGTTCAAATATTCATAACTATTTGAATTTGTTCAAAAAATAGATTTATTTTTTTAAATCTCTTGCTTAATAATTTTTGAAATATTAATAAATTAATATTATTTTATTTTGGATAAGCTTTTATGAATCCAAACGATTGTTTTATCACAAAACAAAGGTCATAACAATTTTAAATAAGTAATTGTTCAAATAGTCATAACTATTTGAGCTTGTTCAATAAACAAATTTAGTTTTTCAAATCTCTTGCTTATTAATTTTTTGAATGTTAATATATTAGGATTATTTTATTTCAAATAAGCTTATATGATATGAAACAAATATTTTATGGCTAAAAAAAGGTTAGAACGATTTGAAATAGATAATTACTCTTATAGTTTTAATTATTTGAACTAGTTTGATAAGCACATTTATTTTTTAAATCTCTTACTATTTTTCAGAATATTTTTAAATTAGTATTATTTTTAACCAAATAAGCTTTTATGATTAGAAACAATTATTTTATGACAAAAAAAGATCATAAAGATAATTGTTCAAATAGTCATAACTATTCAAATTTATTTGATAAACATATTTATTTTTTAAATCTCTTACTTGTTAATTTTTAAAATATTAATAAATTAATATTATTTTATTTTGAATAGGCTTGTATGATCAAAACCAATTGTTTTATACCAAAACAAAGGTCATAACAATTTGAAATAGATAATTGTTCAAATGACCATAATTATTTTAATTGATTCAATAAACAATTTATTTTTTAAATCTCTTACTTATTAATATTAGAAATATTAATAAACTAGTATTGTTTTATTCTGTATAAGCTCGTACTAACTGAAACAATTGTTTTATGACAAAACAAAAGTCATAACGATTTTAAATAGAAATTGTTCAAATAGTAATAACTATTTGAACTTGTTCGATAAATAGTCAGAATGATTTGAAATAGATAATTGTTATAATAGTCTTAACCATAAAAATTAGTTCAGTAAACAAATTTATTTTTTATATCTCTTACTTATTAATTTTTGAAATATTATTAAATTTGTATTATTTTAATCTGAATAAGCTTGTGCAAACTAAAAAATTATTTTATAACAAAACAAAATGTCATAATGATTTGAAATTGATAATCGTTCATATAGTCTTAACTATTTGAACTGGTTTAGCAATTAGATTTATTTTTTATTTTCTTGGTTATTAAGTTTCATAATATTATTAAATTAGTTTATTTTATTCAAAATAAAATAATATTCAAAATTAGGTTATTTGATGACAAAACAAAATGTTATAACAATTTCAAATAAAAAATTATTAAAATAGCTAAAACTATTTGAAATGGTTTAGTAAATAGATTTACTTTTTAAATCTCTTACTGATTAATTTTCTAAATATTAATAAATTAGTATTATTTTATTTCAAACAGACTTATATGAACAAAAATAATTGTTTTATGACAAAACAAGAAGTAATAACGATTTGAAATAGTTAATTATTCAAATAGTTATACTTATTTGAACTGGTTCGGTAAACAGAATTATTTTTTAAATCTCTTACTTATAAAATTTTGAAATATTAACAAATTAATTTTATTTTACTCTAAATAAACTTGTATGGGCTAAAATAATTGTTTTATGACAAAACAAAAAGGCCATAATGATTTGAAATAGATAATTATTCATATAGTCTTAACTATTTGCATTGGTTTAACAAATGAATTTATTTTTTAAATATCTTAGCTATGAATTTTCAGAATATTATTAAATTAGTATTATTTTTTTTTAATAAACTTGTACGAACAAAAATAATTGTTTTATGATAGAACAAAATGTTATAACATTTCGAAATAGATAATTATTCAAACAGTCATAACTACTTGAACTAGTTCGATAAACAAATTTATTTTTTAAATCTCTTACTAATTCTTGAAATATTAATAAATTAGTATTAATTTATTTCAAATAGCTTGTAGGTTGAAAAACAATTGTTTTATGACAAACAAAAGGTAATAATGATTTTATTTCAAATAAGCTTGTATGTTGAAAAACAATTGTTTTATGATAAAACAAAAAGTAATAATAGTTCAAAATAGATAATTATTCAAATGGCCATAAGTATTTGAACTGATTCGGTAAGCTGATTTATTTTTTAAATCTCTTATTTATTAATTTTTGAAATATTAGTAAAGAAGCACTATTTCATTTTGGATAAGCTTTTATGAACTAAAACACTTGTTTTATGACAAATCAAAAGTTCATAATGATTTTAAACAGATAATTGTTGAAATATTCATAACTATTTGAACTTGTTCAGTAAACAAATTTATTTTTCCAAATCTCTTGCTTATTAATTTTTTTACTGTTAATAAATTAGTATTATTTTATTCCAAATAAGTTTGTATGAACGAAAACAATTATTTTATGACTAAACAAGATTTGAAATAGATAATTATTCTAATTGTCTTAACCATTTAAACTGATTCGACAAACACAGTTTTTTTAAATCTTTTACTTATTAATTTTCAAAATAATATTAAATTAGTATTTTATATATCTGAATAAACTTGTATGACCAAAAATAATTTTTTATGACAAAACAAAAATCATAATGATTTGAAATTGATAGTTGTTCAAATAGTTGTAACCATTTAAATTGTTTCGAAAAATAGCTTTAGTTTTTAAAACTCTTACTTAATAATTCTTGAAATATTAATAAAGTAGTATTATTTTATTTTAGAAAAGTTTTTATGAACTAAAACAATTGTTTTATGACAAAACAAAAGGTCATAACGATTTTAAATAGATAATTGTTTAAATAGTCATATCTATTTGAGCTTGTTTGATAAATAGATTTATTTTTTAAAATATCTTACTTATTAATCTTTCTAATGTTAATAAATAAGTATTAATTTATTCTACATAAGCTTGTATGAATTGAAATAATTTTTTTATGATTAAACAAAAGGTTAGAACAATATGAAATAGACAATTGTTCTAATAGTCTTAACTATTTGAATTAGTTCAGCAAGACATTTATTTTTTATTATTAAATTAATATTATCTTAATTTGATTAAGCTTATATGAAAAAAATTGTTCTATGACAAAATAAAGATCATAGCAATTTGAGATAGATAATTGTTCAAATAGTCACAACTATTTGAACTAGTTCAGTAAACAAATTTAGTTTTTAAATCTCTTATTAATTTTTAAAATATTAACAAATTAGTATTATTTTATTTTGAATAATTTTGTATGAACAGAAACAATTGTTTTACAACAAAACAATAGTCTTAACAATTTGAAATAGATAATTGTTCAAATGGACATGACTATTTGAACTTGTTTAGTAAACAGATTTTTATTCTACTTTTTAAAATATTAATAAATTAATATTATTTTATTCTAAATAAACTTGTTTGGATAGAAACAATTATTTTATGACAAAATAAAAAATCATAACTATTTGAAATAAATAATTATTCAAGCAATCATAACTATTTGAGCTTACTTGGTAAATAAATTTATTTTTAAATCTTTTACTTATTACTTTTTGGAATATTAATAAATTAATATTATTTTATTTCGAATAAGCTTCTATGAATAGAAACAATTGTTTTATGACAAAATAAAAGTTCATAGCTATTTGAAATAGATAATTTATGTTCAGAAAATAAATTTATTTTTAAAATTTTTACTTACTAATTTTTGGAATATTAATAAATTTATATTATTTTATTTGGAATAAGCTTGTATGAAAGAAACAATTGTTTTATGACAAAACAAAAGGTCATAACAATTAAAAATAGATAATTGTTTAAATATTCATAACTATTTGAACTTGTTCGGTAAATAGATTCATTTTTTAAATCTTTTACTCAGTAATTTTTGGAATATTAATAAATTTATATTATTTTATTTCGAATAAGCCTATATGAGCTGGTATAATTGTTTTATAATGAAATAAAAGTTCATAACTATTTGAAATAGATAATTATTCAAATAGTTATGACTATTTGGACTTGTTGAGTAAACATATTTATTTTTAAAATCTTTTACTTATTAATTGTCTAAATATTAATAAATTAATATTATTTTAATTCGAATAGGCTTGTATGAATAGAATCAATTGTTTTATGACAAAACAAAAAGTCACAATGATTTAAAACAAATAATTGTTCTAATAGTCATAATTATTTGAACTTATTTAGTAAACAAATTTATTTTAAAAACTTTTATTACTTGTTTGATATTAACAAATTTGCATTATTTTTTTTAAAATAAGCTTGTATGAATAGAAAAAATTGTTTTATGACAAAACAAAAGGTCATAGTGATTTGAAATAGATAATTGTTCACATAGTCATAACTATTTGAACTTGTTTGTTGAACAAATTTATTTTTTAAATCTCTTATTAATTTTTGGATTGTTAATAAATTAGAATTATATTATTTTGAATAAACTTGTATGAACAAAAATAATTATTTTGTTTAAACAATCACAACTATTTGCATTGGTCAAGCCATCATATTCATTTTTTAAATCCATTACTTATTAATTTTTAAAATATTAATAAATTAGTATTACTTTATTTCAAATAAGACTGTATGAACAAAAACAATTGTTTTATCACAAAACAAATTGTCATAACAATTTGAAATAAATAATTGTTCAAATAGTTATAACTAGCTGAACTGATTTAGTAAGTAGATTTATTTTTTAATTTTCTTGCTTATTAATTTTTAAAATATTAATAAATTAATATTATTTTATTTTGAACAAACTTATTTGAATAAAAACATTTAATTTATGAAAAAACAAAAGGTTATAACATCTTGAAATAGATAATTTTTCAAATAGTCATAATTATTTGAACGAGTTTGGCAAATCGAATTATTTTTAAATGTCTTACTGATTAATTTTTGAAATATTAATAAATTTATTTTATTTTATTTTGAATGAGTTATTAAGAACTGAAAACATTGTTTTACGATAACACAAATTGTCATAACAATTTAAAATAAAGGATTGTTCAAATAGCCTTAACCATTTGAACTAGTTCAGCAAACAAATTTATTTTTAAAATCTCTTAGTTATTAATTTTCATAATATTATTACATTACTATTATTTAATTTTGAATAAACTTGCATGAATAGAAATAATTCTTTTATGACAAAACAAAAGGTTATAAGAACTTGAAATATATAATTGTTCAAATAGTCATAACTATTTAAACTAGTTTGATAAACAAATTTATTTTTTAAATCTCCTACTTGTTAATTTTTGAAATATTAATAAATTAGTATTATTTTATTTTGAATAGGCTAGTATGATGAAAAACAATTGTTTTATAACAAAACAAAAGTTCATAATGATTTGAAATATATAATTATTCAAATGGCCATAATTATTTGAGTTAATTTGATAAATTATTTTATGTTTTAAATCTCAAACTTATCAATTTTTTAAATATTAATAAAGTAATATTATTTTATTTTGGATACATTTTTATGAACTGAATCAATTATTTTATGATAAAATAAATGGTCTATCAATTTTAAATAGATAATTATTCAAATAGTCATAAATATTTGAACTTGTTCTGTAAACAGATTTATTTTTTAAAAATTTCTTGCTTATTAATTTTTTGAATGTTAATAAATTAGCATTATTTTATTTTGAATAAGCATGTATGAATTGAAACAATTATTTTATGACTAAATGAAAGGTCAAAATGATTTGAAATAGATAATTATTCTAACAGTCTTAGCTATTTAAGCTGAATTGGCAAACATATTTATTTTTTAAATCCTTACTTCTTAAATTTTAGAATATTATTAATTTAACAATATTTTACTCTAAATAAGCTTGAATGAACAAAAACAAGTGTTTTAGGACAAAACAAAGATCATAACAATTTGAGATAGATAATTATTTAAATAGTCATATCTATTTGAATTGGTTCGATAAAGAGATTTACTTTTTAAATCTGTTATTGACTTTTGAAATAGTAATAAATTAGTATTATTTTATTCTAAATAATTTTTTATGAATAGACACAATTGTTTTACAACAAAACTAAATGTCATAACTATTTGAAATAGATAATAGTTCAAATGGACAACTATTTAAACTTGTTCGGTAAACAGATGAATTTTTTAAATCTTTAATTTACTAATTTTTTAAATAATAATAAATTAGTATTATTTTATTCTAGATAAACTTGTATGAATAGAAAAAAATTGTTTTATGACAAAACAAAAGATCATAACAATTTGAAATAAATAATTGTTCAAATAGTTATAACTATTTGAACTGGTTCAACAAACAAATTTATTTTTTAAATCTCTTAGTTATTAATTTTCATAATATTATTACATTAGTATTATTTAATTTTGAATAAACTTGCATGAATAGAAATAATTCTTTTATGACAAAACAAAAGGTTATAAGAACTTGAAATATATAATTGTTCAAATAGTCATAACTAATTTATTAATACTAATTTATTAATATTTCAAAAATTAATAAGTACGAGATTTAAAAAAGAAATATGTTTACCAAATAAGTTCAAATAGTTATAACTATTTGAACAATTATTTATTTCAAATTGTTATGACTTTTTGTTTTGTCATAAAACAATTGTTTTTCTTCATACAAGCTTATTTGAATTAAAAAAATATTAATTTATTAATATTTTGACAATTAATAAGTAAAGGATTTAAAAAATAAATATGTTTATTGAACAAGTTTAAATAGTCATAACTATTTGAATAATTATCTATTTTAAATTATTATGACCTTTTGTTCCATCATAAAATAATTGCATCAATTTATATAGGCTTATTTGAAATAAAATGATACTAATTGATTAATATTCCAAAAATTATTGAGTAAGAGATTTAAAATTTGATCTATTTACCGAATAAGTTCAAATAGTTGACTATTTGAACAATTATCTATTTCAAATCATTATGACCTTTTGTTTTGTGATAAAATAATTGTTTATGTTCATACAAGCTTATTCTGAATAAAATAATATAAATTTATTAATATTTCAAAAATTAAAAAGTAAAAAATTTAAAAAATAATTAATTTATCAAGCAAGTTCAAATAGTTATGACTATTTGAACAATTATTTGTTTACATAGTTATGATCTTTTGTTTAATCTAAAACAATTGTTTATATTCATAAAAGTTTATTTAGAATAAATAATACTAATTTATTAATATTCTAAAAATTAATAGGTAGGAGATTTAAGAAATAAATCTATTTACCAAACAAGTTCAAATCATCATGTCCATTTGAACAATTATCTATTTCAAGTTGTTTTGTCATAAAATAATTATTTCTATTCATGCAAAATTATCCAAAATGAAATAATACTAATATATTAATATTTTGAAAATTAATAAGACATTTAAAAATTAATCTATTTACTAAAATAATTCAAATAGTTATGATTATTTGAACAATTATCTACTCAAGTTGTTACGATCTTTATTTTGTCATAAAACATTTGTTTCTTTTCATACAAGCATATTTGGATTAAAATAATACTAATTGAATAACATTCCAAAAATTAGTAAGAGATTTAAAAAAATAAATATGTTTGTTGAACCAATTCAAATAATTAAAACTATTAGAATAAGTATCTATTTCAAATTGTTCGAACAAGTTGTTTAGTCATAAAACAAAATTTTCATTTCATACAAGCTTATTCAAAATAAAATAATACTAAGCAAAAGATTTTTCAAAAAAAAAAATATGTTCACCGAACAAGTTTGAATGGATTTGACTATTGAACAATTATCTATTTAAAGTCATTATGACCTTTTGTTTTGTCATAAAACAATTGTTTTAGTTCATAAAAACTTATCTAAAATAAAATAATACTACTCTATTAATATTTCAAAAATTAATATGCAAGAGATTTAAAAACTAAAGCTATTTTTTAAACCAGTTTAAATAGTTATGAATATTTGAACAAATATCAATCTCAATTTATTATGATATTTATTTTCTTTTTAAACAATTATTTTTTATCATACAAGCCTATTCAGATAAATATAGTACTAATTTAATAATATTCCCAAAATTAATGCGATATTTAAAAAATAAATATGTTTGTCGAACCAGTTCTAATAGTTAAGACTATTAGAATAATTATTTATTTCAAGTTGTTCTGACCTTTTATTTAGTCATATAATAATTTTTTTAGTTCATAAAAGCTTATCCAAAATAAAATAATACTACTTTATTTAAAAAATTAATAGGAGATTTAAAAATAAATCAATTTATTGAATTAATTCAAAATTATGGCTATTTGAACAACTATCTATGTCAAATCATTATTACCTTTTGTTTTGTCATAAAACAATTGTTTTTCAACATATAAGCTTATTCGAAATAAAATAATCCTAAATTATTAACATTTCAAGAATTAATAAGAGATTTAAAAAATAAATCTGTTTACCTAACTATTTCAAATACTTATGACTATTTGAATAATTATCTATTTCAAATTGTTATAACCTTTTGTTCTATTATAAAATAATTGTTGCTGATAATGCAAACTTATTCGTAATAAAACAATACTGATTTAGTAAAATTCTAAAAATTAATAAGTAAGAGATTTAAAAAATAAATCTATTTGTTGAACCAGTTTAAATAGTTAAGACTATATGAACAATTATTTATTTCAAATTGTTATGACCTTTTATTTTGTCATGAAACAATTATTTTAGCTCATATAGGCTTATTTGAAATAGAATAAAACTAATATATTAATATTTCAAATATTTATAAGTAAGAGATTTAGAAAATAATTCTATTTATTGAATCAGTTCAAATAATTATAACTATTTGAACAATTATCTATTTAAAATCATTGTTACTTTTTGTTATGTCATAAAATAATTGTTTTTTGTAATATAAGTTTGTTTGAAATTAAATGATACTAATTTATTAATATTTAGAAAATTAATCAGTAAGAGATTTAAAAAGTAAATATGCTTACTAAACCATTTCAAATAGTTTTGACTATTTGAATAATTAACTATTTCAAATCATTATAACCTTTTATTTTATCATCAAACAATTTATTTTGTTCATACTATTTTATTTGAAATAAAATAATAATAATTTAATAATATTTTGAAACTTAATAACCAAGAAAATAAAAAAATAAATCTAATGCCAGTTCAAATAATTAAGACTATATGAACAATAATCTACTTCAAATCATTATGACCTTTTCTTTTGTCATAAAACAATTGTTTTGTTTGTACAAGCTTATTCGGATTCAAATAATATTAATTTAATAATATTTAAAAAATTAGTAACAGATTTAAAAAATAAATTCATACACCAAATCAATTTAAATGGTTAAGACTATTGTCATAACGTCTAGATCCTGGGACCTATTGCTAGATATTGACTTAAGGAGTCACCACCAATCTTTTTTATCTAGGTGCGATTGACCACCTAAGGAATCTATCTTTTCAGGGAACACCTAAGTTTAAGGGTCCCTAAAAGAGTAGGTTCATGTGAAGAAGGTTATAGCACCCTCACAACGCCCATCAAAAGATGGTACCAGCTTAATTTTATGTTATCCAATAAGCCTTAAAAATTTACCAAGTAATTAGTTATTGAAAATTATTCTCAATTGACTCTAATACTTTTAGCAGAAAATTGAGAAAATTTCCTCACCTCAAGAGTATGCAAGGAAACTACTGTTTTACTTGTAGAGGCTCCATCGTCGAATTATTTAACATTAAAGAAAATTCAAAAGAAATAAAAAAAGAAAAAAATGATTGCTTTTGTACAGGGTAAAATTGATACTTTCAACTTTTCTCAAAAAAAAAAAAAAAAACCTTTTTTTGAAAATTTATTTTTAAGGAAAATTGATACTTTCAACTTTTCCTCAAAAATATTTTTTTTTTGAAAGCTTATTTAAAGAAAATAAAAATATAAAAAATTAAAAATAAAAATAAAAGAAGATAAATAAATATAGAAAAAATAAATAATAATAATCAATAAATAATAATAATAATAAATATATAAATAAATATATAAAATGAAAATAAATAATAATCTAATCTAATCTAATCAATAAATAATAATAATAATAAAAAAATAAATATATAAAAAAATGAAAAAAAAAACCTAGAAACGGCTCGGAGAAGCGGGTCGACGCTCGGGTCGAGTCGTTTGATTTCAAAACACACGGATCCTATTGGCACAGTAATGCCAAAACGACGTCATTTTCAACAGGTATAAAAGGCTAATTCTTTTGTTTTTTCAGCAGACCAAGCCTTCCCTCTCTCTCTCTTCCTTCCTCTTCTCTCTTTTCTCTCTAAAATACCCGAAGAACTCCGATTGAATATTCATCGAATTTTGGAAATTTTGCCTGAATCTGGGTTTTTTGTCGAAAGTTCATCAGAAAGTTGGTCGGTTTCTGGAAATTCTTGCCGAAAACTGGGCAACTGGCTAAAAAATTCAAACTTGGCGGGAATAGTCATCGAAAAATTCAACCTTCGCCAGAAAATTCAATTGGAATCTAGAAATTTTCTAGAAATTTCTAGAAAAAAATTCACAAAAATTCTTCAAAAATTCCTACCGATTCCTAGAGCTGTTCTTAACGCACCAAAACCTTTTTAGCCTTCAAATCTTCTCTGTGCTTACCTTTTTTTGTTTCCCCCCAGTCTTTTGTTCCGTGGATCTATTTATAGGGATTGATCAAAAGAGTTTCTGATCAATCCCTATTCCTTTTTAGATTGGGATTCAGTCTTTGAATTCAATTTGGATTTTGATTGATAAATAATAGATAAATATATATAAATAGATAAATAATAATATATAAATAGATAAATAATAATACATATATATATCAACAGATAAATAATAAAAATAATAAAATAAAATAAATATATATTAATAAATAGTAGTAATAAATAAATGAATAATAAATACATAAAATATAAAGATAAAATATAAAATAAAAATAAAATAATAAAATACAAAAAAACAAGGTGGACCTACCCATTTGGACCAGGCCCAAATGATCTGGGCCTGGACCAAATTGGGTGTCTACAACTATTACAAAAATTATCTATTTCAAATCATTATGACCTTTTATTTAGTTATAAAGTAATTGTTTTAGTTCATACAAGCTTATTTAGAATAAATTAATTCTAATTTATTAATATTCAAAAAATTAATAAGAAAGAGATTTAAAAAAAATAAATCTATTTACCAAATAAGTTCATATAGTTATTATTATTTGAACAATTATCTATTTAAAATCGTTATAACCTTTTGATTTGTCATAAAATAATTGTTTCAGTTAATACAAGTTTAGATGGAACAAAAAATACTAATTTATTGATATTTCCTAAATTATTACAAAAATTTTAAAAATAAATCTATTTACCAACTTAATTAAAATAATTATGGCCATTTGAATGATTATCTCTTTCAAATTGTTATGACCTTTTGATTAGTCATAAAATATTTGTTTCATATCTTACAAGCTTATTCAAAATAGAATAATCCAAACTTATTAACATTCAAAAAATTAATAACCAAAAGATTTGAAAAAATAAATCTGTTTACTGAACAAGTTTAAATACTTATGACTATTTGAACAATTATTTATTTAAAATCGTTATGACCTTTTGTTTTGACATAAAACAAATACTTCAATTCGTAAAAGCTTATCCAAAACAAAATAATAATAATTTTTTAATATTTTGAAAATTAATAAGCAAGAGTTTAAAAAAATAAATTTGTTTACCAAATAAATTCAAATAATTATGACTATTGGAACAATTGTCTATTTAAATTGTTATGACCTTTTGTTTTATCATAAAACAATTGTTTCAGTTCATACAAGCTTATTCGAAATAAAATAATAATAATTTATTAATGCTTCAAAAATTAATAAGTAAGCGATTTAAAAAGTGAATTTGTTTAGCGAATCAGTTCAAATAACGATGGCTATTTCAGCAATTATCTATTTCAAATTATTATTACTTTTTGTTTGGTCATATAACAATTATTTTTTTATCATACAAGCTTATTTAGAATAAAATAATACTAATTTATTAATTTTTCAAAAATTAATAAGTAAGATATTTAAAAAATAAATCTATTTATCGAATCAATTTGAATAGTATGACTATTTGAATAATTGTATATTTCAAATCGTTATAACCTTTTATTCTGTCATAAAAAATTATTTTTTTTCATACAAGCTTATTCGAAATAAAATAATACTAATCTAATAATATTTCAAAAATTAATAACTAAGAGATTTAAAAAATAAATTTGTTTGTTGAACCAGTTCAAATAGTTAAGACTATGTGAACAATTATCTATTTCAAATTGTTATGACCTTTCATTTTGTCATAAAACAACATTTTCAATTCATAATAGCTTATTAGGAATAAAATAAAATGAATCTAATAATATGTCAAAAATTAATAAGTAAGAGATTTAAAAAATAATTTCGTTTACCTAAAAAGTTCAAATAATTATGACTATTTGAACAATTATCTATTTCAAATTGTTGTGACCTTTTGTTTTTTCATAAAACAAATGTTTTTGTTCATATAAGTTTGTTTGAAATAAAAAAATAGTAAGCTACTAATAATTCAAAAATTAATAAGACATTTAAAAGATAAATCTATTTATCAAACTAGTTCTAATAGTTTTGACTATTTGAGCAATTATTTTTTTCAAATTGTTATGACTTTTTGTTTTGTTATAAAACAATAGTTTTGTTCATACAAGTATAATTAGATTAAATAATATTAATTTATTAATATTTCAACAATTAATAAACAAAAGATTTAAAAAATAAATATGTTTACTAAACAAGTTCAAATAGTCATGACTATTCAAGTAGTTATCTATTTAAAATCATTCTGACTTTTTCTTTTGTAGTAAAACAATTGTTTCAATTCATATAAGCTTATTTGATGTAAAATAATACTAATTTATTAATATTCCAAAAATTAATGAGTAAGAGAATTAAAAAAAGAATCTATTTACGAAATAAGTTTAAATAGTTATGACTATCTAAACAATTATCTATTTCAAAACATAATGACCTTTTGTTTTTTCATAGATTCATGCAAGCTTCTTTCAAATAAAATAATATAAATTTACTAATTTTTGAAAAATTAATAAGTAAAAGATTGAAAAAATAAATCTATTTACTAAGTGAGTTCAAATAGTTATGACTATTTGAATAATTATTTATTTCAAATCATTATGACATTTTGTTTTGTCAAAAAACAATTGTTTTTATTTATATAAAATTATTCAAAATAAAGCAATACTAATTTATTAATATTTCAAAAATTAATAAGAGGTTTAAAAACTAAATTTGTTTACTGACCAGTGCAAATAGTTATGACTATTTGAACAATTATCTATCTCAAATTGTTATGATCTTTGTTTTGTCATAAAACAATTTTTTTTGTTCATACAAGCTTATTTGGAATAAAATATTGCTAAACTAGTAATATTCTAAAATTAATAAGAGATTTAAAAAATAAATTTGTTTGCCAAACTAGTTCAAATAGTTAAGACTATTAAAACAATTATCTATTTCAAATCATTATGACCTTTTGTTTAGTTATAAAATAATTATTTTAGTTCATACATGCTTATTTGAAATAAAATAATACTATTCTATTAACATTCAAAAAATTAATAAGCAAGAAATTAAAAAAAATTTTGTTTATCGAAAAAATTCAAATAGACAAGACTATTTGAACAATTATCTACTTAAAATCATTATGACCTTTTGTTTTATAATAAAACAATTGTTTCAATTCATAAAAGCTTATCCAAAATAAAATAGTACTACTTTATTAATATTTCAAAAATTGAGAAGTTGAAGTTTTACAGAATAAATTTATTTATCAAATTAGTTGAAATAATTATGGCCATTTGAACAATTATCTATTTCAAATCATTATGAACTTTTGTTTTGTCACAAAACAATTGTTGTTCATCGTATAAGCCTATTCGGAATAAAATAATACTAAATTTTAATATTTCAAAAATTAATGAGTAGGAAATTTAAAAAATAAATTCATTTGTTGAACTAGTTCAAATAGTTATGATTATTTAAACAATTATATATTTCAAATCATTATAACCTTTTGTTTTGTCATAAAATAATTATTAACATTTATACAAGCTTATTTAGAATAATATAATACTAATCTAATAATATTATAAAAAATAGTAACTAAGAGATTTAAAAAATAAATTTGTTAGCCAAACTAGTTCAAATAGTTAAGGCTATATGAATAATTATCTATTTTAAATCATTATGACCTTTTGTTTTGTCATAAAAATGTTTTTGTTCCTATAAGTTTGTTTGAAATAAAATAATATTAATTTATTAATATTTTAAAAATTAATAAGAGATTTAAAAAATAAATCACTTTACTAAACCAATTCAACTAGTTATAACAATTTGAATAATTATTTATTTCAAATCATTGTGACTATTTGTTTTGTCATAAAACAATTGTTTCTATCGATACAGTCTTATTTAGAATAAAGTAATGCTAATTTATTAATATTATGAAAATTAATAAGTAATGGATTTAAAAAATGAATCTGTTGGCCTAACCAGTACAAATAATTATGACTGTATGAACAATTATCTATTTCAAATCATTATAACCTTTTATTTTTTCAGAAAATAATTATTTCTATTCGTACAAGCTTATTTAGAATAACATAATTTTAATTTATTAATATTTCAAAATTAATAAGATATTTAAAAATTGAATCTATTTATAAAACAAGTTCAAATAGTTATGATAATTTGAATAATTACCTATTTAAAATCACTATAGCATTTTTTTTGTCATAAAATAATTTTTTCTATTCGTACAAGCTTATTTCAATTAAAATAAAGTAAATTTATTAATATTCAAACAAGTAATAAGTAAAAGATTTAAAAAATAAATTTTTTTTACCGAATAAGTTTAAATAGTTATGACTATTTGAACAATTATTTATTTCAAATTGCTACGATTTTTTGTTTTGTAATAAAACTATTGTTTTTTCATAAAACAATTGTTTCTATTCATACAAGCTTATTCAAATTAAAATAATATTAATTTATTAATATTTTGATAATTAATAAGGAAAAGATTTAAAAAATAAATATGTTAACTGAATAAGTTCAAATAGTCATAACTATTTGAATAATTATCTATTTCAAATTGTTATGACCTTTTATTTCATCATAAAGCAATTATATCAGTTCACATAGGTTTATTCAAAATAAAATAATACTAATTTATTAATATTTCAAAAATTAATGAGTAAGAGATTTAAAAAGTGAATCTATTTACTAAACAAGTTTAGATAGTTATGACTATTTGAACAATTTTATATTTCAAATCATTATGACATTTTTATTTTGTCATAAAACAATTATTTCTGCTCATGCAAGCTTATTCCAAATAAAATAATATAAATTTATTAATATTATAAAAATTAATAAGTAATAATTTAAAAAATAAATATGTTTTTTGAACATGTTCAAATAGTTATGACTATTTGAACAATTATCTATTTAAAAGAGTTATGACCTTTTGTTTTATCATAAACCAATTGTTTATGTTCACATAAGTATTTAAAATAAAATAATACTAGTTTATTAATATTCCAAAAATTAAAAAGTAAAAGACTTAAAAAATAAATTTGTTTACCAAGCATGTTTAAATAGTTATGACTGTTTGAATAATTATTTATTTCAAATAGTTATGATCTTTTGTTTTATTATTTTGGCATGCTGGCCTTTTTCATCCCATTCATCATGATGACAATGAGAAATCCAAAAGAAAGGAGTGAGAGGGAAATAATCCACCATCTCAGTTGTCTACTTCTCTTGCTTTTCAAGTCTAACAAGATGAAAGTGTGGGTGCCCACAGCACAGTGGTGACTGTATTGGGGATATAAAAGGTAGACTCCAATGTGTCCATGGCTATTTCCAAACAAAAGGAGTTGCTGGAAAGCTGGAACCGAACTAGACTTCCTTATGTATGTCGCCCATCATTGATGCGATGGTGGAATTCCCCCTATCTCTAATGGATTGCCTAGGGAAGTCATAAAGGAATGGACACCCAGAACCATGTTACGTGATCACCAAGATTGGAGTGGATGCCTGACCTCCTCTATTCCTGAATCCCTTGACTATGCCCCACTCTGAGGATCACTGAATGAGAAGGACCCCTTGCACCACCTATCCTATCAGATCAATCATCCTACTAATTTATTAATATTCTAAAAATTAATAAAGAGATTTAAAGAATAAATCTATTTACTGAATAAGTTCATATAGTCATATCTGTTTGAACAATTATCTATTTCAAATCGTTATGACCTTTTGTTTTGTCATAAAACAATTGTTTCTACTTATGCAAAATTATTAAAAAAAATAAGACTGATCTATTAATATTTTGAAAATTAATAAGAGATTAAAAAACTAAATTTGTTTATCGAAATAATTCAAATAGTTATGACTATTTGAATAATTATCTATCTCAAATCGTTATAATCTTTATTTTATCATAAAAACAATTGTTTCTTTTCATACAAGCTCATTCAGATTAAAATAATATTCATTTAATAGTATTCCAAATATTAACAAGTAAGAGATTTAAAAAATAAATGTGTTTGTCGAGCTAGTTGAAATCATAAAACAATTGTTTCTATTCATACAAGTTTATTCAAAATAAAATAACACTAATTTATAAATATTCTAAAAATTAATGGTAGCAGATTTAAAAAATAAATATGTTTATCGAACAAGTTTAAATAGTCATGTCCATTTGAATAACTATCTATTTCAAATCATTATGACCTCATATTTTGTCATAAAACAATTGTTTCTATTCATACAAAATTATTTAGAATAAAATAATACTAATCTATAAATATTTTGAAAATTCAGCTTGTACAAACAGAAATAATTATTTTGTGACAAAACAAAGGCCATAACAACTTAAAATAGATAATTGTTCAAATAGTTATAACTATTTGTACGGGTCAAACAAATGAATTCATTTTTTTAAACCATTACTTATTAATTGTTAGAATATTAATAAATTAATATTACTTTATTCTGAATAAGACTGTATCAATAGAAAAAATTGTTTTATGATAAAACAAATGATCATAAAGATTCAAGATAAATAATTGTTTAAATTGTTATAACTAATTGAACTGGTTTGGTAAACATATTTTTTTAAATCTCTTATTAATTTTTAAAATATTAATAAATTAATATTATTTTATTCTGAACAAACTTAACATTAGTTTTGTGACAAAACAAAAAAGTTATAACGATTTGAAATATATAGTTAGTCATATAGCTTTAACTATTTGAATTGGTTCTGCAAACAAATTTATCTTTTAAATCTCTTAGTTATTAATTTTCATAATATTTTTAGATTAGTATTATTTTATTCTGAATAAGCTTCAATGAACATAAATAATTGTTTTACGACAAAATAAAAGGTTATAACTATTTTATCTATTTCAAATCGTTATTACCTTTTGTTTTGTCATAAACTAATTGTTTTTGTTCATAAAAGCTTATTCGGAATAAAATAATATTAATTTATTAAAATTCCAAAAATTAATAAGTAAAAAATTTAAAAAATAAATCTATTTGCTTAGCAAGTTCAAATAGTTATGACTATTTAAACAATTATTTATTTCAAATTGTTATGATCTCTTGTTTTGTCATAAAACATATATTTCTATTCATACAAGTTTATTTGAAATAAAATAATACTAATTTATTAATATTTTAAAAATTAATAAGTTGGAGATTTAAAATATAAATCTATTTACTGAATAAGTTCAAATAGTCATGTCCATTTGAACTATTATCTATTTCAATCATTATGACATTTTGCTTACAAATTGTTTTTATTCATACAAAATTATTTAGAATAAAATAATACTAATTTATTAATATTTTCAAAAATTAATAAGAGATTTAAAAACTAAACCTGCTTGCCAAACCAATTCAAATAGTTATGACTATTTGAATAATTATTTATCTCAAATCATTATGATTTTTGTTTTATCATAAAAAAATTGTTTTTGTTTATACAAGCTTATTCAGAGTAAAATATTGCTAAAATTATAATATTTTAAAAATTAAGAAGCAAGAGATTTGAAAAATAAATATGTTTACCAAACCATTTCAAATAATTAAGACTATTTCAACAATTATTTATTTCAAATCGTTATGATCTTTTGTTTAGTCATAAAATAATTGTTTCAGTTTATACATACTTATTCGAAATAAAATAATACTATTTTATTAACATTTAGAAAATTAATAAGCAAGAAATTTAAAAACATTAAATCTATTTATCGAACAATTGTTTTAGTTCATAATAGCTTATCCAACATAAAATAATATTACTTTATTAATATTTCAAAAATTAAGAAGTTGGAGATTTAAAAAATAACTCAGTTTATCAAACCAGTTCAAATAATTATAGCCATTTGAACAATTATCTATTTCAAACTATTATGAACTTTTTGTTTTGTCATAAAATAATTGTTTTTCATCATAAAAGCCAATTGAAAATAAAATAATACTAATTTATTAATATTTCAAAAATTTATAAGTATGAGATTAAAAAATAAATATGCTTGTCGAACCAGTTCAAATAATCATGACTATTTAAATAATTATATATTTCAAATAGTTATAACCTTTTGTTTTGTCATAAAATAATTATTTATGTTCATACAAGCTTATTCGGAATAAAGTAATACTAATCTAATAATATTATGAAAATTAATAACTAAGATATTTAAAAAATAAATTTGTTTGCCAAACAAATTCAAATAATTACAGCTATATGAACAATTCTCTATTTCAAATCATTATGACCTTTTGTTTTGTCATAAAACAAATGTTTTTATTCATATAAGTTTGTTTAGAATAAAATAATATTAATTTATTAATATTTTGAAAATTAATAAGAGATTTAAAAAATAAATTTGTATAAAATTCAATTAGTTATAACAATTTCAACAATTATTTATTTCAAATCGGTATAACCATTTTGTTTTGTCATAAAACAAATTTTCTATTAATACAATCTTATTCAAAATAAAGTAATGCTAATTTGTTAATATTCTAAAAATTAATAAGTAATGGATTTAAAAAAATGAATCTGTTGGCATGACCAATACAAATAGTTATAACTATTTGAATAATTATCTATTTCAAATCGTTATGACCTTTTGTTTTGTCACTTCATACAAGGTGATTGAGAATAACATAATTCTAATTTATTAATATTCCAAAAATTAATAAGAGATTTAAAAACTAAATTTGTTTATCAAACAAGTTCAAATAGTTATGACTATTTGAACAATTACCTGTTTGAAATTGGTGTAACCTTTTATTTTGTTATAAAATATTTTTTTTCTATTCATACAAGCTTGTTTCAATTAAAATAATTCAAATTTATTAATATTCAAACAAGTAATAAGTAAAAGATTTAAAAAATGAATCTATTTACCAAATAAGTTCAAATAGTTATGACTATTTGAACAATTATATATTTCAAATCGTTGACTTTTGTTTTGTCAAACAGTCATAACTATTTAAGCTTGCTTGATAAACAAATTTATTTATTAAATGTTTTACTTATTAATTTTTGAAATATTAGTAAATTAGTATTATTTGATTTCAAATAAGTTTGTATGAACAAAAACAATTGGTTTATGACAAAATAAAAGGTCATAGCTATTTGAAATAAATAATTGTTCAAATAGTTATAACTATTTGAATGTATTCAGAAAATTGATTTATTTTTTTAATTTTTACTTAGTAAATTTTGAAATATTAATAAATTTATATTATTTTATTCAAAATAATCTTGTATGAATAAAACAATTGTTTTATGACAAAATGAAAGGTCATAATGATTTGAAATAGATAATTGTTTAATTAGTTATAACTATTTCAACTTGTATGGTAAATAGATTCATTTTTTAAATCTCTTACTCATTAATTTTTGGAATATTAATAAATTAGTATTATTTTATTTCAAATAAGTTTATATGAACTAATACAAGTGTTTTATGATGAAACAAAAGGTCATAATGATTTGTAGTAGATAATCATTCAAATGGCCATAATTATTTTAACTGATTCAATAAATAGATATATTTTTAAAATTTCTTACTTATTAATTTAAGAAATATTAATAAATTAGTATTATTTTATTCTGTCTAAGCATGTATTAACTGAAACAATTGTTTTATGACAAATCGAAAGGTTATAATGATTTTAAATAGATAATTGTTCAAATAATACTAATTATTTGAACTTGTTCGATAAACAGATTTATTTTTTTAAATCTCTTTCTTATTAAATTTTTGAATGTTAATAAATTAGTATTAATTTATTATGAATAAGCTTGTATGAATTGAATCAGTTGTTTTTGACTAACCAAAAGGTTAGAATGATTTGTAATATATAACTATTCCAACAGTCTTAACCATTTGAATTAATTTAGTAAATAAAGTTATTTTTTAAATCTCTTACTTATTAATTTTAAAATATTATTAAATTAGTATTATTTTAATCCAAATAAGCTTATATGAACAAAACAATTGTTCTATGACAAAAGAAAAGGTCATAATGATTTGAAATAGATAATCATTCATATAGTTTTAACTATTTGAATTAGTTCAACAATTTGATTTATTTTTTAATTTCTTGGTCATTAAGTTTTGAAATATTATTAAATTAGTATTATTTTATTTTGACTAAAATAATATAAACAGTCAAAACTATTAAAAAAAGGTTATAATGATTTGAAATAAATAATTATTCTAATGTCAAACCTATCTAAAATGTTTTGGCAAGAAGATTTACTTTTTAAATCTTTTGCTGATTAATTTTTTAAATATTAATAAATTAGTACTATTTATTTCGAACAAACTTTTATTAGAAAAAATAATTTTTTATGACAAAACAAAAAGTAATAATGATTTGAAATAGATAATTATTCAAATAGTTATAATTATTTGAACTAGTTTGGCAAAAAGAATTATTTTCTAAATCTCTTACTTATAAATTTTTGAAATATTAATAAATTAGTTTTATTCTGTTCCGAATAAGCTTTTATGAGTTGAAATAATTATTTTATGACAAAGCAAAAGGTCATAAAAACTTAAAATAAATAATTGTTCATATTTTGAATTGATTCAGTAAACTGATTTATTTTTTAAATCTCTTAGTTATTAATTTTTAGAATATTACTAAATTAGTGTTATTTTATTTCGAATAAGCTTGTATGACCGGACACAATTATGTTTGGCAGAATAAAAAGTTATAACAATTTGAAATAGATAATTATTAAAATAATCATAACTATTTGAACTGATTTAGAAAACAATTTTTTTTTTAAATCTCTTATTAATTCTTGAAATGTTAATAAATTAGGATTATTTTATTTCAAATAAGCTTGTATGTTGAAAACAATTGTTTTATGACAAAACAAAAGGTAAGAACGATTTGAAATAGATAGTTTTTCAAATGGCCATAATTATTTGCATTGATTCAATAAATTGATTTATTTTTTAAATCTCTTACTTATTAATTTTTGAAATAAAGTAGTATTATTTTATTTTGGATAAGCTTTTATGAACTAAAAAATTATTTTATGACAAAATAAAATGTAATAATGATTTTAAATAGATAATTGTTCAAATTTTCATAACTATTTGGACTTGTTCGATAAACATATTTATTTTTTCAAATCTCATACTTATTAATTTTTCAAATGTTAATAAATTAGTATTATTTTGTTCCGAATAAGCTTCTATAAACTGAAGCAATTATTATATGACTAAATAAATGGTTTAGAATGATTTGAAATGGATAATTATTTTAATAGTCTTAACTATTATAACTGATTTGGCAAACACATTTATTTTTTAAGTCTCTTGGTAATTTTTGGAATATTATTAAATTAGTATTATTTTTATCTAACAAGCTTGTATGATCAGAAACAATTGTTTTATGAGAAAACACATATCATAATCATTTGAGATTGATATTTGTTCAAATATTCATAACTATTTAAACTTATTTAGAAAACAACTTTAGTTTTTAAATCCCTTGCTTATTAATTTTTGAAATGTTAATAGAGTAGTATTATTTTATTTCAGATAAGTTTTTATGAACTGAAACAATTGTTTTATAACAAAACAAAAGGTCATAACAACTTTAAATAGATAATTGTTCAATAGTCAAACCTATTTAAACTATTCATTAAACAAATTTAAAAAAAAAAAAAAAATCTTTTGCTCATTAATATTTTGAATGTTAATAAATTAGTATTATTTTATTTTGAATAAGCTTGTATGAAATGAAATAACTATTTTATGACTAAACAATAGGTTTGAACGATTTGAAATAGATAATTGTTTAATAGTCTTAACTATTTAAACTAGTTCAACAAACACATTTACTTTTTTTAAGTCTCTTACTTACTAATTTTTGAAATTTTATTAAATTAGTATTATTTTAATCCAAATAAGCTTGTATGAAAAGAAACAATTATTTTATGACAAATCGAAAGGTTAAAATGATTTTAAATAGACAATTATTTAAACAATAATAACTATTTAAACTTTTTCGGTAAATAAATTTATTTTTTAAACTCTTTCTTATTATTTTTTGAATATTAATAAATTAGTATTAATTTATTCTGAATAAGCTTATATGAATTGAAATAATTGCTTTATGACTAAGCAAAAGGTTTGAATGATTTGCAATATATAATTAGTTAATAGTCTTAACCATTTGAACTGATTTAGTAAACAAAGTTATTTTTTTAAATCTCTTACGTATTAATTTTCAAAATATTATTAAATTAGTATTATTTTAATCCAAATAAGCTTACATGAACAAAACAATTGTTTTATGAAAAAAGAAAATGTCATAACATTTGAAATAGATAATCATTCATATAGTCTTAAGTATTTGAACCAGTTCAATAGTTAGATTTTTTTTTAATTTTCTTGGTTATTAAGTTTTGGAATATTATTAAATTAGTATTATTTTATTTTGAATAAGATAGTATAAATAGTTGAAACTATTCAAATAAAAGGTTATAGTGATTTGAAATAGACAATTATTCAAATAGTCAAAACTATTTAAAATATTTTGGCAAGCAGATTTACTTTTTAAATCTCTTACTGATTAACTTTTTAAATATCAATAAATTAGTATTATTTTATTTTGAACAAAACTAAATTGACAAAAACAATTGTTTTATGATAAAAAAAAAAGAAATAACGATTTGAAATAGATAATTATTCAAATAGTTATAATTATTTGAACTGGTTTGGTAAATATAATTATTTTCTAAATCTCTTACTTATAAATTTTTGAAATATTAATAAATTAGTTTTATTCTATTCTGAATAAGCTTTTAGGAGTTGAAATAATTATTTTATGACAAAGCAAAAGGTCATAAAAATTTAAAATAAATAATTGTTCATAGAGTCTTAATTATTTGAATTGATTCAGTAAATGGATTTATTTTTTAAATCTCTTAGTTATTAATTTTTAGAATATTACTAAATTAGTATTATTTTATTTGCAATAAACTTGTATGACCAGACACAATTGTTTTATGATAGAACAAAAGGTTATAACAATTTGAAATAGATAATTATTCAAATAATCATAACTATTTGAATCGGTTCAAAAAATAAATTTATTTTTTAAATCTCTTATTAATTCTTGAAATGTTAATAAATTAGGATTATTTTATTTTAAATAAGCTTGTATGTTGAAAAATAATTATTTTATGACAAAACAAAAGGTAATAACGATTTGAAATTTATAGTTGTTCAAATGGCCATAATTATTTGAATTAATTCAATAAACTAATTTATTTTTTAAATCTCTTACTTATTAATTTTTGAAATGAAGTAGTATTATTTTATTTTGGATAAGCTTTTATAAACTAAAACAATTGTTTTATGACAAAATAAAAGCTCATAACGATTTCACATAGATAATTGTTTAAATAGTCATAACTATTTGAACTTGTCCAATAAACATATTTATGTTTTCAAATCTCATGCTTATTAATTTTTCCAATGTTAATAAATTAGTATTATTTTATTCCAAATAAGCTTGTGTTAACTGAAACAATTATTATATGACTAAACAAAAGTTAGAACAATTTGAAATAGATAATTATTTTAATAGTCTTAACTATTATAACTAGTTTAGCAAATACATTTATTTTTTAAATCTCTCACTAATTTTTAGAATATTATTAAATTAGTATTATTTTTATCTAAATAGGCTTGTATGATCAGAAACAATTGTTCAATGAGAAAACAAATATCATAACTATTTGAGGTTGATATATGTTCAAATATTCATAACTATTTAAACTGGTTCAGAAAACAGTTTCAGTTTTTAAATCCTTTATTAATTTTTGAAATATTAACAGAGTAGTATTATTTTATGTCGGATAAGTTTTTATGAACTGAAGCAACTGTTTGTAACAAAACAAAAAGGTCATAATGACTTTAAATAGATAATTGTTCAATACTTAAATCTATTTAAGCTCGTTCAGCAAATAGATTTTTTTTAAATTCTTTTGCTCATTAGCTTTTCGAGTGTTAATAAATTAGTATTATTTTATTTTGAATAAGCTTGTATGAAATGAAATAATTGTTTTATGACTAAATAATAGGTCAGAATGATTTGAAGTAGATAATTATTCAATAGTCTTAACTATTTAAACTGCTTCAGCTAACACATTTATTTTTTTAAAATCTCTTACTTACTAATTTTTTGAATTTTATTAAACTGGTGTTATTTTAATCCAAATAAGTTTGTATAAAAAAAAAAATTATTTTATAACAAATCAAAAGGTTTAATGATTTTAAATAGACAATTGTTCAAATAATGATAACTATTTGAACTTGTTTGGTAAACAAATTTATTTTTTTAAATCTTTTTCTTATTAATTTTATGAATGTTAATAAATTAGTATTAATTTATTTTGAATAAGCTTGTATGAATCGCAAGAGTTGTTTTATGACTAAGCAAAAGGTTAGAACGATTTGCAATATATAATTACTCCAATAGTCTTAACCATTTGAATTGATTCGATAAACAAAGTTATTCCTTAAACCTCTTACTTATTAATTTTTAAAATATTATTAAATTAGTATTATTTTAATATGAATAAGCTTATACGAACAAAACAATTATTTTCTGATAAAAGAAAAGGTCATAACGATTTGAAATAGATAATCATTCATATAGTCTTAACTATTTGAACTGGTTCGACAATTATATTTATTTTTTAATTTTCCTGGTTATTAAGTTTTGGAATATTATTAAATTAGTATTATTTTATTTTGAATAAGATAGTATAAACAGTCAAAACTATTCAAATAAAAGGTGATAATGATTTGAAATAAATAATTATTCAAATAATCAAACTATTAGAAATATTTTGGCAAGCGGATTTATTTTTTAAATCTTTTATTGATTAATTTTCTAAATATTAATAAATTATTATTATTTGATTTTGAACAAACTTATATTAACAAAAACAATTGTTTTATGACAAAACAAAAAGTAATAACAGTTTGCAATAGATAATTATTCAAATAGTTAAAATTATTTGAACTGGTTTGGCAAATAGAATTATTTTCTGAATCTCTTACTTACAAATTTTTGAAATATTGATAAATTAATTTTATTCTATTTCGAATAAGCTTTTATGAGTTGAAATAATTATTTTATGACAAAACAAAAGGTCATAAAAATTTAAAATAAATAATTGTTCATATAGTCTTAATTGTTTAAATTGATTCGGTAAACAAGTTTATTTTTTAAATCTCTTAGTTATTAATTTTCAAAATATTACTAAATTAGTTTTATTTTATTTTGAATAAGCTTGTATGACTAGACAAAGTTGTTTTATGATAAAACAAAAGGTTATAACAATTTGAAATAGATAATTATTCAAATAATCATAACTATTTGAATTGGTTCTGAAAACAAATTTATTTTTTAAATCTCTTATTAATTCGTAAAATGTTAATAAATTAGGATTATTTTATTTTGAATAAGCTTGTATGTTGAAAAACAATTGTTTTATGACAAAACAAAAGATAATAACGATTTGAAATTTATAGTTGTTCAAATGGCCATAATTATTTGAATTGATTCAACAAACTAATTTATATTTTAAATCTCTTATTAATTTTTGAAATAAAGTAGTATTATTTTATTTTGGATAAGCTTTTTGAACTAAAATAATTGTTTTATGTCAAAATAAAAGGTAATAATGATTTTAATAGATAATTGTTCAAATAGTTATAACTATTTGGACTTGTTCGGTAAACATATTTATTTTTTCAAATCTCATGCTTATTAAATTTTCAAATGTTAATAAATTAGTATTATTTATTCCAAATAAGCTTTTATGAATTGAAACAATTATTATATGACTAAACAAAAGATTAGAACGATTTGAAATAGATAATTATTCTAATAGTCCTAACTATTAGAACTTGTTTAGCAAAAACATTTATTTTTTAAATCTCTCATTAATTTTTGAAATATTATTAAATTAGTATTATTTTTATATGAATAGGCTTGTATAATTAGAAACAGTTGTTTTATGAGAAAACAATTATCATAATGATTTGAGGTTGATATTTGCTAAAAAATTTATAACTATTTAAACTACTTCAAAAAATAGCTTTAGTTTTTAAATCCTTTGCTTATTAATTTTTGAAGTATTAATAGAATAGTATTATTTTTTATTTCAGATGTGTTTTATGAACGGAAACAATTGCTTTATAACAAAACAAAATGTCATAACGACTTTAAATAGGTAATTGGTCAATAGTCAAATCTATTTAAACTTGTTCAGTAAACATATTTTTTTAAATCTTTTGCTCATTAATTTTTTAAATGTTAATAAATTAGTATTATTTTATTTTGAATGAGTTTGTATGAAATGAAATAATTTCTTTATAACTAAAACAGGTCAGAATGATTTGAAAATAGATAATTGTTCAATAATCTTAACTATTTCAACTGGTTCGATAAACACATTTATTTTTTTAAATCTCTTACTTACTAATTTTTGAAATTTTATTAAATTAGTATTATTTTAATCCAAATAGGTTTGTATGAAAAGAAACAATTGTTTTATGACAAAATAAATATCGTAATGATTTGAGATAGATAATTGTTGAAATAGTCATAACTATTTCAACTATTTTGGTAAATAGATTTAGTTTTTAAATGTATTATTAATTTTCAAAATATTAATATATTAGTATTTTTTTATTTTGGATAATTTTGCATGAACAGAAACAATTATTTTATGACAAAACAAAAGGTCATAACAATTTGAAATAGATAATTATTGAAATGGACATGACAATTTGAATTTGTTCAGTAAACAATTTTATTTTTTAAATCTCTTACCTATTAATTTTCAGAATATTAATAAATTAGTATTATTTATTCCCAATAAACTTGTATGAATATAAAAAATTGTTTTATGATGAAAGAAAAGATCATAACTATGTGAAACAAATAATTGTTCAAATAGTTATAACTATTTGAACTTGCTCGATAAATGATTTATTTTTAAAATTTTTTTACTTATCAATTTTTGGAATATTAATAAATTAGTATTACTTTATTTTGAGTATACTTGTATGAACAAAAAAAATTGGTTTATGACAAAACAAAAGGTCATGAGTTTTGAAATAAATAATTGTCCAAATTGTCATGACTATTTGAATGTGCTTAAAAGAACAAATTTATTTTTAAAATTTTTGCTTGTTGATTTTTGAAATATTAATAAATTTATATTATTTTTTTTAGAATAAGCTTGTATGAGGATAAACAATTATTTTATCACAAAACAAAAAGGTCATAACTATTTGAAATAGATAATTGTTCAAATAGTCATACTACTCGAACTTGTTCAGTAAACAAATCAAATTTGAAATCTCTTACTTAATAATTTTTGGAATATTAATCAATTAGTATTATTTTATTTTGAATAAGCTTATATAAACTGATACAATTATTTTATGACAAAACAAAAGGTCATAACGGTTTAAAATAGATAATTATTCAAATAGTTATGACTATTTGAACTTGTTTGGTAAGCATATTTATGTTTCAAATCTTTTACTTATTAATTATCAGAATATTAATAAATTAATATTATTTTAATTCAAATAAGCTTATATGAACAAAAACAATTGTTTTATGACAAAATAAAAAGTCATAACAATTTGAAATAAAAAAATTCAAATATTCATAACTACTTGAACTTATTTGGTAAACATATTTCTTTTCTAAATCTCTTACTTATTATTGTCTGAATATTAATAAATTTGTATTATTTTAACTATTCAAATAGTGATAACTATTTGAATTGGTTCGATAAACATATTTCTTTTTTAAATCTCTTACTTATTAATTTTTGAAATATTAATAAATTAGTATTATTTTATTTCAAATAAGCTTGTATGATCAAAAAAATTTGTTTTATAACAAAAAAAAAAGGTCATAATGATTTGAAATAGATAATTATTTAAATGGCCATAATTATTTTCACTAATTCAGTAAACAAATTTATTTTTTAAATGTCTTACTTATTAATTTTAGAAATATTAATAAATTTGTATTATTTTATTTTGTATAAGCTTGTATTAACTAAAATAATGTTTTATGACAAAACAAAAGGTTATAACAATTTTAAATAGACAATTATTCAAATAGTACTAACTATTTAAACTTGTTCGATAAATAGATTTATTTTTTAAATCTCTTATTAATTTTTGAAATATTATTAAATTTATATTATTTTAATTCAAATAAGCTTGTACGAACAAAAAATTTTGTTTGATGAGAAAAAAAAGGTCATAATGATTTGGAATTGATTTCCATTCATATAGTATTGACTATTTGAACTGGTTCGACAATTACATTTATTTTTAATTTTTTTGGTTATTAAGTTTCAAAATATCATAAAATTAGTATTATTTTATTTTAAATAAAATAGTATGAACAAAACCAATTGTTTGATGAGAAAACAAAAGATCATAACGATTTGAAATAGATAATTCAAATAGTTAAAACTATTTCAAATGGTTTGGTAAATAGATTTACTTTTTAAATCTCTTACTAATTAATTTTCTAAATATTAATAAATTAGTATTATTTTATTTAAAAAAAACTTATATCAACAAAAACAATTGTTTTATGACAAAACAAAAAGTAATAATATTTGAAATAGATAATTGTTTAAATAGTTATAATTATTTGAACTGGTTCAGTAAATAGATTTTTTTTTAAAATCTCTTTCTTATAAAATTTTGAAATATTAACAAATTTGTTTTATTTTATTCTGAATAAACTTGAACGAGCTAAAATAATTGCTTTATGACAAAACAAAAGGTCATAACAATTTGAAATATATAACTATACATATAATCTCAACTGTTTGAACTAGTTCGGCAAGCAGATTTATTTTCTAAATCTCTTAGTTATGAATTTTTAGAATATTATTAAATTAGTTTTATTTTATTCCCAATAAATTTGTATGAATAGAAATAATTGTTTTATGACAAAACAAAAGGTTATAATAATTTGAAATAGATAATTGTTTAAATAATCATAACTATTTGAACTGGTTCGATAAGCAGATTTATTTTTTTAAATCTTTTACTAATTCTTGAAATATTAATAAATTAGTATTATTTTACTTAATAAGCTTGTATGTTGAAAAACAATTGTTTTATGACAAAACGAAAGATAGTAACGATTTGAAATAGATATTGCATGTTGAACTGAAACAATTGTTTTATGACAAAACAAAAGGTCATAATGATTTTAAAGAAACAATTGTTCAAATAGTCATAACTATTTGAACTTGTTCGGTAAATAAATTTATTTTTTTAAACTCTTGCTTATTAATTTTGGAAATATTAAGAAATTAACATTATTTTATTTTGGACAAGCTTTTATAAACTGAAACAATTCTTTGATGTCAAAACAAAAAGGTCATAACAATTTTAAATAAACAATTGTTCAAATAGTCATAACTATTTGAACTTGTTTAGTAAAGAGATTTTATTTTTTCAAATCTTTTGCTTATTAATTTTTTTAATGTTAATAAATTTGGATTATTTTATTCTAAATAAGCTTGTAAGATATGAAACAAATATTTTTGACTAAAAAACAAAAGTCAAAATGATTTGAAATAGATAATTATTCTAATAGTTTTAACTATGGTTTGGGAAACACATTTGTTTTTTAAATCTCTTACTTAATATTTTTTGGAATATTATAAAATTAGTATTATTTTTAACCGAATAAGCTTCAATGATCAAAAACAATTGTTTTATGACAAAACAAAGATCTTAACGATTTGAGATTGATAATTGTTCAAATAGTCATAACTTTTTGATCTGGTTCGATAAATAGATTTATTTCTTAAATCTCTTGCTTATTAATTTTTGAAATATTACAAATTAGTATTATTTTATTTTGAATAAACTTGTATGATCAAAAACAATTGTTTTATGACAAAACAAAAGGTCATAATAATTTGAAGTAGATAATCATTCAAATGGCCATAATTATTTTAATTGATTCGGTAAACAGACTTATTTTTTAAAATTTCTTACTTATTAATTTAGGAAATATTAATAAATTAATATTATTTTATTCTATCTAAGCTTGTATTAATTGAAACAATTGTTTTATGATAAATCAAAAGGTTACAACAATTTTAAATAGACAATTGTTCAAATAGTAATAATTATTTGAATTTGTTTGGTAAACATATTTAGTTTTTTAAATCTCTTTCTTCATAATTGTTTAAATATTAATAAATAGGTATTAATTTATTCTGAATAAGCTTGTATGAACTAAAACAATTGTTTTATGACTAAACAAAAGGTTAGAACTATTTAAAATAGATAATTGTTCTAATAGTCTTAACCATTTGAACTAATTTGGTAAACAAATCTATTTTTTTAATCTCTTACTTATTAATTTTTGAAATATTATTAAATTAGAATTATTTTAATCCGAATAAGCATGTACAAATGACATAGTTCTTTTACGACAAAACAATAGGTCATAACGATTTGATATAGATAATCATTCATACATTTCTAACTATTTGAACTGGCTCGATAATTAGATTTATATTTTAATTTTTTTGGTTATTAAATTTCTATTTTGAATAAAATAGTATGAACAGAACCAATTGTTTGATGACAAAATAAAAAGTTATAATGATTTAAAATAGATAATTATTTAAATAGTCATAACTATTTAAAATAGTTTAGTAAACATATTTACGTTTTAAATTTCTTACCAATTAATTTTCTAAATACTAATAAATTAGTATTATTTTATTTAGATCAAACTTGTATTAACAAAAATAATTTTTTTATGAAAAAACAAAAAGTACTAACGATTTGAAATAGATTATAAACACCTATTTGTGTTTAGGGTCAATCGAACAAATTTTCATTATTAGTATTATTTTCTTATATTATATTATTATTATTTTTTATAATATTATTATTAGTACTATAGTATAATATTGTATTTATTATTATTATTATTATATTGTATTTTCTTATTATCATTATTTTTATTTTCTTTCGTTCCTCTTCAACTACCAACCGATTAAGGTAACTAAAGAATTGAATTTCGTAAATCAAAGGAATCCAAGCTCTAATAGTCAAAGGCTTTAATTCCTAATAAGAAGATTTTTTTATCAATCAGCAAAGAACCTAGACCTAATTTGAAACTTGGGCAGAATCCAATCCTAAGATTCAAACCTGGGATTAATTCTATCCATTTTCTAAAATCTATCTTAAAAGGGCTATGAATTGAACACAATTGAATAGATCACGAGAAGGGGGGATTTAGGGAAAAAAAACTCAATGTTTAAGGTTCTAGGATTTTGGGCAGTGAAAGGATTTTTTGAGATTTTGATTCTGGATTCAGTTTGTAAGTTTTTGGATTTAGATCTAGGTTTCAAGGTTTGGTTTAAGTTTTAGAGGGTTTTGAAAATCTGGGAAAATTTGGGGAAATTTGGGTTTTTTCTAAAAATTTTTGGGTTTTCTGAGATGAACATGAATTTTTCAATGAATTTTTCAATGATTGGTTGAATTTTTCGACCACATTCCAGCCAATTTTTCAAAAATCAATGGGTTTTCCAATTTTTCTAACAACTTTTCCAAAAACTGACAGAGTTCCCAATTTTTTCTTGAAGTTTTTGATGGGTTTCTTGAGGAATTCTAAAGAGAAGTTAGAGCTTCTTGGTCTAGAGAAAGAGAGCAGAGGAGATTCTAAGAAAAACACTAGGACTTGCCTTATATAGTGACCTAGAATGGTAGCGTTTTAGTGCACCTAGATCCACACTCTGACTTATTGGCCCACGTGCCGACCCACGCGTTGACCCAACTTGAATCGCAGGTTTCCTTTTTTCCATTTTTATTTTATTTTTTGATTTTATTTTATTTTTATTTTCTTAAATTTTTATTTTTGGTTTTTTATTTAATTTCATTGGTTTTTATAAAAAAAAAAATCTTTTTTGGAAAATAGAAGAAACAAAAATAAAAAGAATAATAAATAAATAAATAAAACCTTTTTCAAGCAAGTTTTAAAATAGATAAATAAAAAATCTTTTTCAAATAAAAAAATCCTTACAAAATAAGTTCATGAATTCCACCAAATTATTGGAGAATTTTTATGGATTTAATTTTTAAAATGGAATCCACCAAACTATTGGGAAATTCCAATAAATCATTTTCTCAAAGAAAAAAAACAAAAAGATTATTTTCTTCTAAGCTATTAGAGGACCAATTCAAATTAAGCCCTACCAAACTATTCGGAAGCTTAATGAAATTTTCAAAAAATTTTACAAATACCTTTGTAATAAAATCTTACCAAACTATTAAGAGATCTACTTCAAAGTAAGTCCTACCAAACTATTATGAGACTTTACTAATTTTTTGGAATAAAATAAATTAATAAATTTGATGATGAAGCCTCTTTAGAGTGGGACACTAGTCTCTATGAATACTACTAAGGTAAGAAAATTATCTTAAATTAGGACAATTTTAGGATTAATTTTGAATATTAAATATTTTGGTAAAGTATAGACATTTTTTGGCTTGGATAATTTGAAATCTAACCAATACCATCCTCTAGATGGGCACTGTGGGGGTGTTATAACCTTCCCTACACGTAACCATACTCTCGAACCTAAACTCTACTTTTATAGATTAGAATCTACTATTTAAAAATACATAAGTCAATCTTGGTACTCCTATTTAGATAGGACAAATTTAATTAGGTGGCCAATCACACCTAAACAAAAAAGATTAGTGGCCACTCCTCTAATCCATGTCTAGTGGTAGGTCCATGAATCTATACGTTATGACAGTTTGGTGACTCTGCTAGGGACATCAAGAGTCAGGCTAGTGAATGATTTCTTATTATCCAAGCCTTGCTTAATAAATTTGGGATTTTTTTTCTCTTTCCTATTTATTTTTTTCATTGTTTATATTTGTTAGTTATTCATTTATTTATTGTATATATCTGTCATTCATTTGCATGTGCATAACATAAGTTCTCCACCTGAGCTCTACCTTTAGGAGAGAGTGAAGTACCTATGCCCTCGTGAGATTTCATGTCTTCGCATGGGCCTGCAAAACACTCCCACTCAAATTGAACCATTTTCACTTGTAGCCTATGATGGGTGAAGATCAGGGTGCCTTACTAGTCTGCGATGAACTATGATGTAAGGAAGAATTCGAGAACTTTTTATAAGTAATCCAAACCATATATAGTTAACTTTAATAGCCTAATCATAGATAAAGCCATGTCCTTCCATGCTTTATAATTAACCCAAAAGTTAAGGTCATGTTGTTATTTTACTTACTTTATAGTGTTTATTCTTTATTTTTTCTTATTAAGGTGACTAACCAATTTTTTTGTCTTCTTTTTATTTCTCTTTTTTTTGTGCATATTCATAAACATACATGCAAATTACATATTATGCTTACTCACCTTTTTTTTATTATGTATGCATACATTCATGCATCACTGCATTCATCCTCATGCATAATCTAATAGGTCTATAAACATCATTCTAAATTTGCACCATAATTGTAGGAAATCAAGGTTTGAGGATAGCTCAACACCAATACTACACTCAAGCCAAAGCCAAGAAAATGGAATAAGATAATGCTTGTCATCCTAAAAGGATAGAAAAAGCCCAGAAGATACTTGAGGAAAAATTAAATAAAAATTTGGATGCTCTTGAAAAGATAAACCAAGGAAAACAGGTGGAAGAAGATGGTTTGCATAAAGTTACTGAATCACCATATCCTTCAATTTTCGTTCTGCATCAAGCCCAAACCATTCCAAGCTTTTAGCAACAATAAACTAGGTTCCTAAATTGCCACCAAAGGAATGTTCAAAGTTATCCCAATCATATCTTTGTTGAAAAGACAAGTAAGCCCATCTGAATTCTCAAAATGGATGAGACTAAAGAAGAAGTGAAATTACAAATAGCTATGTCCTCGGAAGATACTAAGACCGATGAAGCTATGAGCATGATTGAGGAAAGATTATGGGCTATAGAAGGCATTAATTTCTACAAATCCATGGATGCTACAAACCTTTATTTGATTCCAGATGTTGTGATTCCTCCAAAATTCAAAGTACCAAAATTTGAAAAGTGTGATGGTACTAAATGCCCCATTATGCACATTACAATGTATTGTCATTAGATGACAACATACACCAGTAATGAAAAGCTGTTCATGCATGTGTTTCAAGATGCTTGACAAGGTCTACAACAAGATGGTACATTCAGTTGGATAGGACTTACATTAAGTCATGGAAAGATTTAGCTCAATCCTTCATCAACCAATATTACCACATCATAGACATGGCTCATGATCACTTTTCATTACAAGGGATAGAGAAGAAAGCATCTAATTCTTTCAAAGAATATGCCCAATGATGGTGAGATATAGCTACTCAAGTCTAGCCTTCCCTAATAGAGAAAAAAATGATAGTTTTTTTTATAAGCACTTTAAGGTTACCATACTATAAGAAGATGATAGGGAATGCAACTAAAAATTTTATTGACATAATGATTTCAAGGGGAGATCATTGAAAATACAATCAAGAGTGGTAAATTAGAAAAAAAAGAGTCTTTTGTTGCTAAAAAGATACTTAAAACAAAAGAGAATGAGACTCAAGCTGTGAGTTTCAATAGGCAGTAATCCAAAAGTTACCCTCAGCCAATCCATCCCACATATCATTCTCTTGTAAGTCATGCATCTATTGTACTCTATCAATTAACTCCACAACCTTTTTATTCATCCACACCTAGGCCCTCTATTCATCCAAGCGATGTGTAGGAATCACAGAATTGAAAAAACCTACATTTGACCCTATTCCTATAAGCTACATAGATTTATACCAAGAGCTTTACAAGAACCATTTGATTGCTCCCATTCCTACAAAATAATCTGAACCTCTCTATCCTTAATGGTATAACCCCACTGCTCATTGTGACTACCATTTTAGGGTGCTAGGCCATTCCATAGAAAATTGTATCCTTTTGAAACATATAGTGTAAAGTCTGATCAAATGAAGGTTGATAAATTTCAATACCAATGGAAACAAAGCATCCAATGTTAATGGTAACCCATCGCCCAATCATTCAAGGGCATAGTTTTGGGGAAGGTTGATTGGAACTACTTATCATCTTAGGATTTCTTGATAATGTGGATTTTTTTTCTCTTCTATTTGGATTTCATTTTACTTTTATCATTTTAATGAAAGTGACAAATCTAATGCATTTCCATAACATTTTTCTTTTGTATGAATACCTATTATTTATTTTTACCTTTTCATGCCTTTTCTCATACCCATTTTTTTATTCCAAATAATGAAGGTTCAAATAATTATGATGATAATTCAGGATTCGATACCATTCATGATGGTTTGAGTGATAAATTTGATATTGTTGGTTTATTGAGACTGCTAAAAAAATATAACTCTAGTGAAAGTTTGGCTTATTGAAAGGTGAAAGTGATATAACACATGATCTTTACAATTATTTACAAGTTTGTTCCTAGTCAATAAAGATTTTCCATTGAGAGTATTCACACTCGAAATGATAAATGGCCTTCTTTCTTCTATCTTTTTCAAAAAAAATTATCTATTGCTATCTCATTTGAGCTTATTAAAATTTTCTTTTAAAGAACCCTAACCAAGGATCACTTTTACACTGAGGGCAAAGTTTGAGAGATTTGTTCATTCTTAGTGGTAAAGCCCTTTTATGATCAAGCTTCCCTGACAAATGAAAAAATAAAAAAGAAAGTGAAGGAAAATTGATAGGGAAAAATGCCAATATGCTTTGAAAAAACAAAAAAAAAAAAAAAGAAGAAAAAGGAAATTAATGGAGCAAATGTCAATGTGCTCTACCAAAAACTAAAAAAAAAAAAGAAAAGAAAAAGAAAAAGAAGATTGATGGGGCAAAATGTCAAAATGCTCTACATGAAGAAATGATCATTGGTTTGATTACCTCGCAAATACAATTTGGGCTTGTTTTATCCCTTTCTTTGGCAACCTTTATCTTAGCTTGCATTACGTCCCTTAAAAGTCTATTTTGATCAAACATGAATACTCAATTTGGAGAATCATGAATTAAATTAGGGTGGATTTACCATTGGATTGTTTGAAACTTTAATCAAAGTGTCATTGATGACTAAAAGAGAAAGAGAAATGAAACAAATGAGGAAAAGATGTGTAAAAAAAAGATATAAAAAGGGCAAAAAAAAGCTAAAAAAAATTACAAAAAAAATAAGAAGAAAAGAAAATAAGAAAAAAGAAGAAGAAAGAGAAAAATGAAAAACTTAAATTGAAAACCTGAAAGGGCAGTTTAAGTAAAGATAAAAACTTGAAAGGATAACTTCATGTAAAGATCCCAAAAATGAGGATAATGATTAGCTCAAAGAAAATATTAGTGGAAAGTGTTTTTGAAAGACAATCCTAAGTTTGAGTTCAAAATTGTTTGAACAATTGTTATTTTGGATATTAATATCCTATTTGAATAATCACAACATTTTGCCTTTATTCACTCTTGAGTTGTTCTTGACCTTACCCTTTGTTCTTTCAGTAATAAAAGACCCATTTTTCTTATCCTTCACTAAATGAACATTTTTTGAATGAACTAAAGAAATGTATCATATCTGTCACTGATTTGAATGATGGCAAATAAATGAATGATATTTTCTATAAAGAGTTTTCCATTTTTGAAAGAAATCCAAGATGAGATAAATGAGAGAAACATGAGAAAATGATTTACAAAGGGCCAAACAAGGTGACCTAATGATGAATTCAATGATAGATTGGTTGGCATGAGTTGTGAGTTATGACCAGATGAGAAGAATAACATGGATCAGCTAACAAAATTTACTTTGAGACTATTAATACTGAGAAGCTAAAAAAGATTAGTGGAGTCTTGAGAGCCTTGTCACCATAATTGAAATTTCATGCATCAACATTACATACATTATGTTTACTTTGACGTTCAAGATAAGATATGTATTTGTATCTTCACATTATCATCTGATCTTGGCTCAGTTTAGATCATTTCCTAACTTGTGGTTTCATCCTAATCATTCATTTTTTACCTTGACTCAGTCTTGGTCACTTCATTTCCTAACTCATGGTTCAATCCCGATCACTCATTTCAACCTTGGCTCAGTTCAAATCATTTTTTTTTTACCTTTTTGCTTGGAATCTTGTGAATCTTTCTATCTTGTGAATCTGAAAGTCCTTGCATCTTGGAGAATCTATAACTTTTGTGAAACTTAGAATCTTGCGATTCTTTCTTTTTTGTGAATATAAAAGTCCTTGTGAACCTAAAATCTTTGTGAATTTAGAACCTTTGTGAAACTTGAATCATGTGAATCTTTTTTTCTTGCAAATTTGAAAGTCCTTGTGAACTTTAAATCTTTATAAATCTAAAACCTCTACGAAGCTTAGAATCTTACGAATCTTCCATTCTTGCAAATTTGAAAACCTTTTCAAATCTTGAATCTTGGCGATTTTGAGATCTTTCAACTTTTGTTATAGAACCTCACAAATTTTTGAATGTCCAAATTGTGACTCTTTAGATTTATAGTGAAATTTTGAACTTTATTTTTTTCAACCTGTGATATCATCTCGATCATTTATCTTCAACCTTGACTTATTCTTGGTCACTTTTAGACTCGCGATATCATCCTAGCTATCTGATCTTGATTTAGGCCAAATCATTTTTTGACTCGTGGCATTGTCTTGATCATTCATTTTCGACCTCAACTCAATCCTGATCACTTTCAAACTCATAGCATCATTACAGTTATTCAATCTCAGCTCAAGCCAAATCATTTTTTGACCCATGGCATCATCCTGGTCATTCATCTTTGACCTCGACTCGATTTTGATCACTTTCAAAGATTGTGGCATCATTCCAGTCATTCAATCTTTGCTCAAGCTAAATCATTTTCCTATAAGTGGTATCATCTTGGTCATTCATCTTCGACCTTAACTCGCTATTCGTCACTTTCAGACTTGCGAAATCATCCTAGTGATCCGGTCTTAACTTAGACGATATCATTTTTTGACTCATGGCATCGTCTCAATCATTCATCTTTGACCTCAACTCAATCTTCGTCGTTTTTAGACTCATAGCATCATCCCAGTCATTTGATCTCGGCTAAAGCCAAAATATATTTTGACCCATGACATCGCCCTGATCATTCATTTTTTACCATAACTCAATTTTGATTGCTTTCAGACTCGCAGAATCGTTCCAGTCATCTAATCTTTACTTAGGCCAAATCATTTTCCTACTCGTGGCATCATTTTGGTCATTCATCTTCGACTTTAACTCGATCTTGGTCACTTTTAAACTCGTGACATTATCCCAATCATTTGATCTTGGCTCAAGCTAGATCATTTTTCAACCTGCGAAATCATCCTGGTCATTCATCTTTGACCTTAACTCGGTCTTGGTCACTTTTAGACTCACAATTTCATCACATTATCATTCAATCTTGGCTCTGTTTAGATCATTTTCCTAATTTATGGTTTCATCTCGGTTAGTCATTTTCAACCTTGACTTGGTCTTGGTCACTTTATCTTTAAACTTGTGATTTCATCTCGGTCATTTGATCTTCACTCCATCTAAATCATTTTCTTGACTTGCAATTCCATCCTGATCAACCATCTTTGACGTCGACATGGTCCTGATCGCTTTATCTTTTTGACTTGCAGTTTCATCCTAGTTATTTGATCTTAGCTTAGTCTAGATCACTTTCTTGACTTTCAACTCACGACTTAGTCCCAATCATTTTTGTTTACTAATTTGATTCTTGGATTGAAACAGAATGGGTGTCTAGGTCTTTACATCATCCTTGTTTAATAAGGATATGCAAAAAGGGGTACCTGGGGACACCCATCTGTGTATGGGGTCAATTGACCTAATTTTCATTATTAGTATTCTTTGATTATATTATAATATTATTATTAGTACTATAGTATAATATTGTATTTATTATTATTGTTGTTGTTGTTGTTGTTGTATAGTATTATATTATATTTTTTTATTATTTTTTTTATTTTCTTTCTTTCCTCCTTTAATGTCGATTGATTAAGGTAACTGAAGAATTGAATTTCCTAAATCAAAGGAACCCAAGCTCTAATAGTCAAAGGCTTTAATTCCTAATTAGAGGATTTTTGGATCAATCAACAAAGAACCTAAACCTAATTTGAAACCTGGGTAGAATCCAATCTCAAGATTCAAGCCTAGGATTAATTCTATCTATTTTTGAAAATCTATCCTAAAGGGGCTATAAATTGAACACAGTTGGATAGAATAAGAGAATGGAGGATTTATGGAAAAAAGACTCAGTGTTTAAGGTCCTGGGATTTTGGGTAGTGAAGGGATTTTTTGGGATTTTGATTCTAGATTCAGTTTGGAAGTTTTTGGGTTTAGATCTAGGTTTCTAAGTTTAAATTGCTAGAGGATTTCTAAAAAATCTGGGAAAATTTAGGGAAATCTATGTTTTTTATGGAAATTTCTAGGTTTTCTGGGTTTTTTGGGATGAACATGAATTTTTTGATGAATTTTTCAATGATCGGTTGAATTTTTTGACCATATTCCAGCTAGTTTTTTAGAAACTGGTGGGTTTTCTAGTTTTTGACTAAATTTCCTAATGACTTTTCCAGAAACTAGTGAAGTTCCTAGTTTTTAGTTGAAGTTTCTGGTGGGTTTCTTGGGGAATTCTAGAGAAAAGTTAGAGCTTCTCGATCTAGGGAAAGAGAGAGCAAAAGGGATTTTGAGAAAAATGTTGCGACTTGGCTTATATAGCAATCTAGAATGGCAATGTTTTGGCACAACCAGATTCGCGCTCTGACTCACTGACCCACACGTCAACCCACGCATTGACCCGACCTGAATCGCAAGTTTCTTTTTTTCCATTTTTATTTTATTTTTTGATTTGATTTGATTTGATTTGATTTTTAGTTTTTTATTTAATTACATTGGTTTTTATAAAAAAAAAAATCTTTTTTAGAAAATAGAATAAACAAAAATAAAAAGAATAATAAATAAATAAATAAAAACCTTTTTCAAACAAGTTTTAAAATAGATAAATAAAAAAAATATTTTTCAAATAAAAATCCTTATAAAATAAGTTCATGAATTCTACCAAATTATTGAAGAATTTTCATGGATTTAATTTTTAAAATGGGATCCACCAAACTATTGGGAAATCCCAATAAATCATTTTCTCAAAAAAAAAAAAAAACAAAGATTATTTTCCTCTAAGCTATTGGAGGATCGGTTCATATTAAGTCCTACCAAACTATTGGAAGATTTAATGAAATCTTTAAAAATTTTTACAAATCCTTTTGCAATAAAATCTCACCAAACTATTAGTAGATCTTGTTTAAAGTAAGTCGTACCAAACTATTGGGAGACTTTAGTAATTTTTTTGGAATAAAATAAACCAATAAATCCAATGATAGAGCCTCTTCAGAATGGGACACTAGTCTCCATGAATATTCTTGAGGTAAGAAAATTATCTTAAATTGTTACCAAACTATTGGGACAATTTTAGGATTAATTTTTAATATTAAATATTTTGGTGAAGTATAAACATTTTTTGGCTTGGATAATTTGAAATCTAACTGGTACCATCCTTCAGATGGGCATTGTGGGAGTGCTATAATCTTTCCTAGCGTAATTGTACTCCCGAACCTAAACTCTGGTTTCATAAATTAGAATCTACCATTTAAATATACCTAAGTCAATCTTAGGACTCTTCTTTAGATAGTACAGATTCAATAAGGTGGCCAATCACACCTAAACAAAAAAGATTTGTAACAACTCCTCTAATCCATGTCTAGCGGTAGGTCCACATATTTATACATTATGACAGATAATTGTTCAAATAGTTATAATTATTTGAATTGGTTCGGTAAGTTATAATTATGTTTTTTTTTGACAATTTGTTATGACCTTTTCTTCTATTATAAAAAAATTATTTCAGCTTGTATAAGCTTATTCAAAATAAAATAATACTAAGTTATTAATATTTTGAAAATTAATAATTAAGAGATTTAAAAAATGAACATGTTTACCAATCAAGTTTAAATATTTATGATTATTTGAACAGTTATCTATTTGAAATCACTATAACCTTTTGCTTTGTCATAAAATAAATTTTATGTTCATACAAGCTTATTTCGAATAAAATAATATAAATTTATTAATATTAAGAAAATTAATAAGTAAGAGGTTTAAAAAATATATCTTTTTACCGAACAAGTTCAAATTATTATGACTATTTGAACAATTACTTATTTCAAATTGTTATGACTTTTTGTTTTATCATAAAACAATTGTTTCATTCATACAAGTTTATTCGGATTAAAATAATATTAATTTATTAATATTTTGACAATTTATAAGTAAAAGATTTAAAAAATAAATATGTTTACAGAATAAGTTCAAATAGTAATGACTATTTGAATAATTATCTATTTCAAATCATTTTGACCTTTTGTTTTGTAATAAAGCAATTGTTTTTGCTCATATAAGCTTATTTGAAATAAAATAATACTAATTTATTAATATTTCAAAAATTAAAGAGTAAAATAATTAAAAAAAGAATCTACTTACTGAACAAGTTTAAATAGTTATGACTATCTAAACAATTATCTATTTCAAAACATTATAACCTTTTGTTTTGTCATAAAACAAGTGGTTCTATTCATGCAAGCTTATTTTGAACAAAATAATATAAATTTATTAATATTCCAAAAATTAATAAGTAAAACTTTAGAAAATAAAGCTATTTTTTAAACATGTTCAAATAATTATGACTATTTGAACAATTATCTATTTCAAATCATTATGACCATTTGTTTTGTCATAAACCAATTGTTTCTGTTCAAACAAACATATTTAGAATAAAATAATACTAATTTATTAATATTTCAAAATTAATAAGTAAAAGATTTAAAGAATAATTTGTTTACCAAGTGAGTTCAAATAGTTATGACTATTTGAACAATTATTTATTTCAAATCGTTATGATCTTTTGTTTTGTCGTAAAACAATTGTTTCTATTCATGCAAGCTTATTTGGAATAAAAAATGCTAATTTATTAATATTCTATAAGTTGAAGATTTAAAAAATTAATTTGTTTACCGAATAAGTTTAAATAGTTATGTCCATTTGAACTATTATCTATTTCAAATCGTTATGACATTTTGTTTTGTCATAAGACAATTGTTTCTATTCATACAAAATTATTTAGAATAAAATAATACTAATTTATTACTATTTCAAAAATTAATAAGAGATTTAAAAACTAAATGTCTTTATCAAACTAATTCAAATAGATACAACCATTTAAACAATTATCTATCTCAAATTGTTATGATCTTTGTTTTGTCCTAAAACATTTGTTTTTGTTCATGCAAGCTTATTTGGAGTAAAATATTGCTAAATTAATAAGTAAGGAATAAAAAAATAAATGTGTTTGCCAATCTAGTTCAAATGGTTAAGACTATTAGAATAATTATCTATTTCAAATTGTTTTGACCTTTTGTTTAGTCATAAAATAATTGTTTTAGTTCGTACATGTTTATTCAAAATAAAATAATACTTTATTAACATTAAAAAAATTAATAAGCAAGAAATTAAAAAAAATAAATCTATTTATCAAATAAGTTCAAATAGTTATGACTATTTGAACAATTGTCTATTTAAAAGACCTTTTATTTTATCATAAAACAATTGTTTCAATTCATAAAAACTTATCCAAAATAAAATAATATTACTTCATTAATATTTTAAAAATCGATAAGTTAGAGATTTAAAACATAAATTAGTTTATCAAATTAGTTCAAATAATTATGGCCATTTAAATAATTATCTATTTCAAATCGTTATGAACTTTTATTTTCTTATAAAACAATTGTTTTTCATCATACTAACCTATTCAAAATAAAATAATACTAATTTGTTAATATTTCAAAAATTAATAAGTAGGAGATTTAAAAAATAAATTTGTTTACCGAACCAGTTTAAATAGTTATGACTATTTGAACAATATATTTCAATTTCTTATAACCTTTTGTTTTGTCATAAAGAAATTATTTTTTTCATACAAGTTTATTCGAAATAAAATAATATTAATGTAATAATATTATGAAAATTAATAACTAAGAGATTTAAAAAATAAATTTGTTTGTTGAACCAGTTCAAATAGTTAAGGCAATATGAACAATTCTTTATTTTAAATTGTTATGACATTTAGTTTTATCATAAAATAAATTTTTTAGTTCTTACTAACTTGTTTAGAAAAAAATAAAATAAATTTAATAATATTTCAAAAATTAATCAGTAAGAGATTTAAAAAATAATTATGTTTGTCGAACTAGTTCAAATAATTATGACTATTTAAACAATTATCTATTTTAAGATGTTATGACCTTTTGTTTTGTTATAAAACAAATGTTTTTATTGAAACAAGTTTGTTTAGAATAAAATAATATTAATTTATTAATATTTTAAAAATTAATAAGTAAGAGAACTAAAAATTAAATCTGCTTACTAAACCAGTTCAGTTAGTTATAACTATTTGAACAATTATTTATTTCAAATCGTTATAACCATTTGTTTTGTCATTAAATAATTGTTTTTGTTCATACAATCTTATTCGGAATAAAGTAATGCTAATTTATTAATATTCTAAAAATTAATAAGTAATGGATTTAAAAAATGAAAATGTTGGCCTGACCAATGCAAATAGTTATGACTGTTTAAACAATTATCTATTTCAAATTGTTATAACATTTTGTTTTATCACTAAATAAGTATTTCTGTTTGTACAAGCTTATTTGAAATAACATAATTCTAATTTATTAACAATCCAAAAATTAATAAGTAAGAGATTTAAAAAATAAACTTGTTCACTAAACAAGTTCAAATAGTTATGACTATTTGAACAATTATCTATTTCAAATTGCTATGAACTTTTATTTATTCATAAAATAATTTTTTCTATTCATACAAGTTTATTTTAAATAAAATAATACAAACTTGTTAATATTCAAACAATTAATTAATAAGAAATTTAAAAAATAAATCTGTTTACTAGATAAGTTCAAAAAATTATGACTATCTAAACATTACTTATTTTAAATTGTTATGACTTTTTGTTTGGTCATAAAACAATTGATTATGTTCATAAAAGCCTATTCAGATTAAAATAATATTAATTTATAATATTTAGGCAATTAATAAGTAAAAGATTTTGAAAATAAATATGTTTACCGAACAAGTCCAAATAGTCATAACTATTTGAATAATTATCTATTTCAAATAGTTATGAACTTTTGTTTCGTTATAAAATAATTGTACCAATTCATATAGGCTTATTCGGACTAAAATAATACAAACTTATTAATATTCTGAAAGCTAATGAGTAAGAGATTTAAAAAAATGAATCTATTTACTGAACAAGTTCAAATAGTTATGAATATTTGAATAATTATCTATTTCAAATTGTTATGATCGTTTGTTTTGTCATAAAATAATTGTTTCTTTCATACAAGCTTATTCTAAATAAAATAATATACATTTATTAATATTCCAAAAATTAGTAAGTAAAAATTAAAAAAATAAATTTGTTTTCTGAACACTTCAAATGTTATGACTATTTGAATAATTATCTATTTCAAATAGCTATGAACTTTTGTTTTGTCATAAACCAATTGTTTCTGTTCATAGAAGCTTATTCAAAATAAAATAATATTACTCAATTAATATTCCAAAAATTAATAAGTAAAAGATTTAAAAAATAAGTTTATCTATCAAGCAAGCTCAAATAGTTATGATTGCTTGAACAATTATTTATTTCAAATAGTTATGAGCTTTTATTTTGTCATAAAACAGTTGTTTCTATTCATACAAGTTTATTCAGAATAAAATAATACTAATTTATTAATATTTTGAAAATTAATAGATAAGATATTTAAAAAATAAATTTGTTTACCAAACGAGTTCAAATAGTCATGTCCATATGAATAATTAGCTATTTCAAATCATTAAGACCTTTTGTTTTGTTGTAAAACAATTATTTCTATTCATATAGAATTATTCAAAATAAAATAATACTAATTTATTAATATTTTAAAAATTAATAAGAGATTTAAAAGCTAAATCTATTTGCTAAACCAATTCAAATAGTTATGATTGTTTGAAAAATTATCTAACTCAAATCATTATGATCTTTATTTTGTCATAGAACAATTGTTTTTTTTTTCATATAAGCTTAATTGAATTAAGATAATATTAATTTAATAATAAAAAATAAAAGTGTTTTGTCCAACCAATTCAAATAGTTAAGACTATTAGAACAATTATCTATTTCAAATTGTTCTAACCTTTTTGTTTAGTCATAAAACAATTATTTTAGTTCACACAAGCTTATGTGGAATAAAAAAAATACTTATTTATTAACATTAAAAAAATTAATAAGTAAGAGATTTTAAAAAAATAAATCTATTTAATGAACAAGCTCAAATAGATGACTATTTGAATAATTATCTATTTAAAATCATTATGACATTTTGTTTTGTCATAAAACAGTTGTTTTAGTTCATAAAAACTTATCTAAAATAAAATAATACTACTTTATTAATATTTCAAAAATGATTAAGCAAGAGTTTTAAAAACTAAAGCTAATTTTTGAACCAGTTCAAATTGTTACAACTATTTAAATTAATATCAATCTCAAATTGTTATGATCTTTGTTTTGTCATAACAAAATTGTTTTTAATCATACAAGTTTATTTAGATAAATATAATACTAATTTAATAATATTTCAAAAATTAATAAGTAAAAGATTAAAGAATAAATGTGTTTGTTGAATAAGTTCAAATGGTTAAGACTATTGGAATAATTATCTATTTCAAATTATTCTAACTTTTTGTTTAGTCATAATATAATCATTTTAGTTCACTCAAGTTTATTCGAAATAAAATAATACTAATTTATTAATAGTAAAAAAATTAATAAGTGACTTGAAAAAATAAATCTGTTTATCAAACAAATTCATATAGTTATGATTATTTCAACAAATATCTATTTAAAATTGTTATGAACTTTTGATTTGTCATAAAACAATTGTTCCAGTTCATAAAAGCTTATCCAAAATAAAATACTACTACTTTATTAATATTTCAAAAATTAATAAGTAAGAGATTTAAAAAATAAATTAGTTTATTGAATCAGTTCAAATACTTATGGCCAATTGAACAAATATCTATTTTAAATCGTTATTACTTTTCATTTTGTCATAAAACAATTATTTTTCAACATACAAGCTTATTCAAAATAAAATCATTATTACCTTTCGTTTTGTCATAAAACAATTATTTTTCAACCTATAAACTTATTCGAAATAAAATATTACTAATTTATTAATATTTAAAGATTTAGTAAGAGATTTGAAAAATAAATTGTTTATCGAACTAGTTCAAATAGTTATGACTATTTGAATAATTATCTATTTCAAATTGTTATAACCTATTTATTCTATCATAAAACAATTATTTCTGTTCATACGAGTTTATTCGAAATAAAATAATACTAATTTAATAATATTCTGAAAATTCATAACTAAGAGATTTAAAAAATAAATCCGTTTGTCAAACTAGTTCAAATAGTTAAGATTATATGAATAATTATAGATTTCAAATCGTTATGACATTTTATTTTGTTATAAAATAATTATTTTAGCTCATACAAGTTTATTTGGAATAAAATAAAATTAATTTACTAATATTTCAAAATTTTATAAATAAGAGATTTAAAAAATAATTCTATTTATCGAACCAGTTCAAATAAATATAACTATTTGAATAATTATCTATTTCAAATCATTATTACTTTTTGTTTTGTCATCAAACAAATTTTTTTGTTCATATAAGTCTGTTCAAAATAAAATAATACTAATTTATTAATATTTAAAAAATTAATCAGTAAGAGATTTAAAAAGTTAATCTCTTTACTAAACCATTTCAAATAGTTTTGGCTATTTGAATAATTATCTATTTCAAATCATTGTAACATTTTGTTTTGTCATCAAATAGTTGGTTCCGTCCATACTATTTTATTTTGAATAAAACAAAACTAATTTAATAATATTATGAAACTTAATAACCAAGAAAATAAAAAATAAATCTAATTGCTGAACCATTTCAAATAGTTAAGACTATATGAGCGATTATCAATGTCAAATTGTTATGACCTATTGTTTTGTCATAAAATAATTTTTTTGTTTGTACAAGCTTATTCGGATTAAAATAATACAGATTTAATAATATTTCAAAAAATAATAAATAGGAGATTTGAAAAATAAATTTGTTTATTGAACCAATTCTTATGCTTAAGACTATTATAACAATTATCCATTTCAAATCATTTTGACCTTTTGTTTATTCATAAAATAATTGTTTAAATTCATTCAAGCTTATTCAAAATAAATTAATACTAATTTATTAACAATTGAAAATTTAATAAGAAAGAGATTTTAAAAAAATAAAATTTATTTATCAAATAAGTTTAAATAGTTATTACTATTTGAACAATTGTCTATTTATAATTCATTATGACCTTTTGTTTTGTCATAAAATAATTGTTTCAGTTAGTACAAGCTTATACAGAATAAAATAATACTAATTTATTAATATTTCTAAAATTAATAAGTAAGAGATTTAAAAAATAAATTTGTTTATTGAATCAGTTAAAATAATTACGACCATTTGAACAATTATCTATTTCAAATTGTTATGATCTTCGTTTTGTTATAAAACAATTGTTTTTTATCAAATAAGCTTATTCAAAATAAAATAATATTAATTCATTAATATTTCAAAAATTAATAAGAGATTTTAGAAAATAAATTTGTTTATCAAACCAGTTCAAATAGTTATGACTATTTGAACAATTATTAATCTCAAATCATTATGATCTTTGTTTTGTCATAAAACAATTTTTTCTGATCATAGAAGCTTATTTAGTTAAAAATAGTACTAATTTAATAATATTTCAAAAATTAATAAGAGATTTAAAAAATAAATGTGTTTATCAAACTAGTTCAAATGTTAAAACTATAAGAATAATTGTCTATTTCAAATCGTTCTGACCTTTTTTAGTCATAAAATATTTGTTTCATATCATACAAACTTATTCGAAATAAAACAATCCTAGTATATTAACATTCAAAAAATTAATAAGCAAGAGATTTGAAAAAATAAATTTATTTACTGAACAAGCTTAAATAGTTATGACTATTTGATCAATTACTTATTTAAAATTGTTATGACCTTTGCTTTGTCATAAAACAATCATTTCGATTCATAAAAGCTTATCCAAAATAAAATAATACTAATTTATTAATATTTCAAAAATTATTAAGTAAAAGATTTAGAAAAATAAATTTATTTTTTAAACAAATTCAAATAGTTACGACTATTAGAATAATTGTATATTTAAAATTGTTATGACCTATTATTTTGTCATTAAATAATTGCTTTAGTTCATGCAAGTTTATTTGAAATAAAATAATAATAATAATTTATTAATATTCTAAAAATTAATAAGTAAGCGATTTAAAAGTGAATCTATTTACCAAATCAGTTTAAATAATTATGGTCATTTCAACAATTATTTATTTCAAATTGTTATGAACTTTTGTTTTGTCATAAAACAATTGTTTTTCATCATGCAAGCTTACTCAAAATAAAATAATACTAATTTATTAATATGTCAAAAATTAATAAGTAGGAGATTTAAAAAATAAATATGTTTATCAAACTAGTTCCTATTTGAGTAATTACCTATTTCAAATCCTTATAACCTTTAGTTCTATTATAAAATAATTACTTTAGTTTATACAAGCTTATTCAAAATAAAATAATACTAATTTAATAATATTTCAAAAATTAATAACTAAAAGATTTAAAAAATAATTCTGCTCGCCAAAGTAGTTCAAATAGTTAAGACTACATGAACAATTATCTATTTCAAATTATTATGACCTTTTGTTTTGTCATAAAACAATTGTTTCAATTCATACAAGCTTATTTGAAATAAAATGATAAAAATTTATTAATATTTCAAAAATTAATAAGTGCTTTAAAAAGTGAATCTGTTTACCGAATCATTTCAAATAATTATGGCCATTTCAACAATTATCTATATCAAATTGTTTTTACCTTTTGTTTGGTCATATAACAAATGTTTGGATCATTCAAGCTTATTCAGAATAAAATGATACTAATTTATTAATCTTTCAAAAATTAATAAGACATTTAAAAAATAAATATGTTTATCGAACTAGTTCAAATAGTTATGACTATTCGAACAATTGTATACTTCAAATTTTTATAACCTTTTGTTCTATCATAAAACAATTATTTCTATTCATACAAGCTTATTTGAAATAAAATAATACTAATTAATAATATTCACAAAATTAATAACTAAGAGAATTAAAAATAAATTTGTTTGTCAAACCATTTTAAATATTTAAGACTATAATCACAATTATCTATTTCAAAATGTTATGACCTTTTATTTTATCATAAAACAATTTTTTGAATTCATACTAGCTTATTTGGGATAAAATAAAATGAATTTATTAATATTTCAAAAATTAATAAGTAAGAGATTTAAAAATATAATTCTGTTTACCTAATCAATTCAAATACTTATGACTATTTGAACAATTATCTATTTCAAACCGTTATGACCTTTTGTTTTGTCATAAAACAAATGTTTTTTTTCATATAAGTATGTTCAAAATAAAGTAATACTAATCTATTAATATTTTGAAAACTAATAAGAGATTTAAAAAATAAATTTATTTATCAAACCAGTTCAAATAGTTATGACTATTTGATAAATTATTTATTTCAAATCCTTATGACTTTTTGTTCTATTATAAAACAATTGTTTTTGTTCATACAAACTTATTCAGATTAAAATAATACTGATTTATTAATATTTTGACAATTAATAAGTAAAAATTTTAAAAATAAATAAGTTTCTTGAACTAGATCGATTAGTGATGACTATATGAATAATTATCTATTTCAAATTGTTATGACATTTTGTTTTATCATAAAACAATTGTTTCAATTCATATAAGTATATTGAAATAAAATAATGCCAATTTATCAATATTCTAAAAATTAATAATTAAGAGACTTAAAAATTGAATTTGTTTACTAAACAAGTTTAAATAATTATGATATTTTGAACAATTATCTATTTGAAATTACTATAACCTTTTGTTTTGTCATAAAATAATTTTTTTGTTCTTGCAAGCTCATTTCAAATAAAATAATATAAATTTATTAATATTAAGACAATTAATAAGTAAAAGATTTAAAAAATAAATCTATTTATCGAACAAGTTCAAATTGTTATGACTATTTAAAAAATTATTTATTTCAAATTGTTATGACTTTTGTTTTGCTATAAAACAATTATTTATGTTCATACGAGCTTATTCAAATTAAAATAATATTAATTTATTAATATTTCAACAATTAATAAGTAACAAATTTTAAAAATAAATATGTTTACCGAACAAGTTCAAATAATCATAACGATTTGAATAATTATCTATTTCAAATCATTATGACCTTTTTATTTCATATAAAACAATTGTATCAACTCATTTAGGCTTATTCGAATAAAATAATACTAATTTATTAATATTTTGAAAATTATTGAGTAAGAGATTTAAAAAATAAATCTATTTACGAAACAAGTTCAAATTGTTATGACTATTTGAACAATTTTCTATTTTAAATCGTTATGACATTTTGTTTTGTCATAAAACAATTATTTCTATTCATACAAGCTTATTTCAAATAAAATAATATAAATTTATTGATATTCCAAAAATTAATAAGTAAAAATTTTAAAAATAAATCTATTTTCTGAACATGTTCAAATAGTTATGATTTTTTCTTTTGTCATAAACCAATTATTTCTATTCACACAAGCATATTCGAAATAAAATAATACTAGTTTATTAATATTCCAAAACTTAACAAGTAAAAGATTTAAAAAATAAATCTATTTATCGAGCAAGTTCAATTAGTTATAACTATTTGAACAATTATTTATTTCAAATAGTTATGATCTTTTGTTTTATCATAAAATAGTTGTTTCTATTCATACAAGTTTATTTAGAATAAAATAATACTAATTTATTAAAATTTTGAAATTTAATAGGTAGGTGATTTAAAAAATAAATCTATTTATTGAACAAGTTCAAATAATCATGTCCATTTGAATAATTATCTAATTCAAATTATTATGACCTTTTGTTTTGTCATAAAACAATTGTTTCTGTTCATGCAAAATTATTTAAAATAAAATAATATTGATCTATTAATATTTTGAAAATTAATAAGAGATTTAAAAACTAAATCTATTTACTGAATTAGTTCAAATAGTTAGACTATTTGAATAATTATCTATCGCAAATTGTTAAGATCTTTTGTTTGTGATAAAATAATTGTTTCTTTCCATATAAGCTTATTCGAATTATAATAATACTAATTTAATAATATTCTAAAAATTAATCAGTAAGATATTTAAAAAATAAATGTGTTTATCAAACCAGTTCAAATAGTTAAAACTATTGCAACAATTATCTAGTTCAAAACATTGTGAACGTTTGTTTAGTCATAAAACAATTATTTCAATTTATACAAGCTTATTCAAAATAAAATAATACTACTTTATTAATATTCAAAAAAATTAGTGAGCAAAAGATTTAAAAAAATAAATCTATTTACCAAACTCAAATAGATTTAACTATTTGAACAATTATCTATTTAAAGTTATTATGACCTTTTGTTTTGTCATAAAACAATTGTTTTAGTTCATAAAAACTTTTTCGAAATACTACTTTATTAATACTTAAAATATTAATAAGAAAGAGATTTAAAAACTAAAGTTGTTTTTCGAACTAATTTAAATAGTTATGACTATTTGAACAAATATCAATCTCAAATTATTTTGATATTTGTTTTCTCATAAAACAATTGTTTATGATTATACAAGCTTATTTGGATAAAAATAATACTAATTTAATAATATTCCAAAAATCAATAAGAGATTTAAAAAAGAAAAGTGTTTGCTAAACCAGTTCAAATAGTTAAGACTATTAGAATAATTATCTATTTCAAATCATTCTGACATTTTGGTTAGTCATATAATAATTGTTTCAATTCATACAAGCTTATTCAAAATAAAATAATACTAATTTATTAACATTTGAAAAATTAATAAGCAAGAGATTTGAATAAATAAATTTGTTTATCAAACAAGTTCAAATGATTATGACTATTTGAACAATTTTTTATTTAAAATCGTTATGACCTTTTATTTTGTTATAAAACAATTGTTTTAGTTTATGAAAACTTATCAAAAATAAAATAATATTATTTTATTAATATTTAGAAAGTTAATAATTAAGAGATTTAAAAAATAAATCAGTTTACTAAATCAGTTCAAATAATTATGGCCATTTGAACAATTATCTATTTCAAATAGTTATTATCTTTTGTTTTGTCACAAAACAATTATTTTTCAACATACAAGCTTATTCAAAATAAAATAATACTAATTTACTAATATTTCAAGAATTAATAAGAGATTTAAAAAATAAATCTGTTTACCATACTAGTTTAAATAGTTATGACTATTTGAATAATTTCTATTTCAAATAGTTATAATCTTTTGTTTTATCATAAGATAATTATTTCTGTTCATACAAAATTATTCAGAATAAAATTTAGTAATATTCTAAAAATTAATAACTGAGAGATTTAAAAATAAATCCATTTACCAAATCAATTCAAACAGTTAAGACTATATGATAATTCTTTATTTCAAATTGTTATGATATTTTGTTTTGTCATAAAACAATTATTTTAGCTTATACAACATTATTCAAAATAGAATAAAACTAATTTATAAATATTTCAAAAATTTATAAGTAAGAGATTTAGAAAATAATTCAATTTACTGAACCAATTCAAATAATTATAACTATTTGAACAATTATCTATTTCAAATCATTATTATTTTTTGTTTTGTCATAAAACAATTGCTTTTGTTAATATTAGTATGTTCAAAATAAAATAATACTAATTTATTAATATTTAAAAAATTATTTAGTAAGAGATTTAAAAAGTAAAACCATTTGCCAAACCATTTCAAATAGTTTTGACTATTTCAATAATTATCTATTTCAAATCATTATAACCTTTTATTTTGTCATCAAACAATTGATTATGTTTATATTATTTTATTTAGAATAAAATACTACTAATTTAATAATATTTTGAATCATAATAACCAAGTAAATTAAAAAATAAATCCAATTACTAAACAGTTCAAATAGTTAAGACTATATGAACAATTAACTATTTCAATTCGTTATGACATTTTCTTTTGTTGTAAAACAATTGTTTTGTTTATACAAGCTTTTCTAATTATAACAATACTAATTTAAAAATATTTCAAAAATTAATAAGTAAGAGATTTAAAAAATAAATTTGTTTATCAAATCAGTTTAATTGGTTAAGACTATTAGAACAATTATCTATTTCAAATCATTTTGACATTTTGTTTAGTCATAAAACAATTGTTTCAATCCATATAAGCTTATTCAGAATAGTTTATTAACATTTGAAAATTTAATAACAAAGAGATTAAAAAAATAAATCTATTTGCTGAACAAATTTCAACTCATTCTGACCTTTTGTTTAGTCATAAAATAATTGTTTCAATTCATACATGCTTATTTGAAATAAAATAATACTAATTTATTAATATTCAAACAATTAATAAGCAAGAAATTAAAAAAATAAATCAATATATTGGACAAGTTCAAATAGCTATAATTATTTGAACAATTATCGATTGAAAATTATTATAACTTTTTATTTTATCATAAAACAATTATTTCAATTCATAAAAAGCTTATCAAAAATAAAATAATATTACTTTATTAATATTTCAAAAATTTATAAGTTAGAGATTTAAAAAATAAATTAATTTATCGAATTAGTTCAAATAATTATGGCCATTTGAACAAATATCTATTTCAAATCGTTATGAACTTTTGTTTTGTCGTAAAACAATTGTTTTTCATCATACAAGCCTATTTGGAATAAATAATACTAATTTATTAATATTTCAAAAATTAATAAGTAGGAGATCTAAAAAATAAATTTGTTTACTAAACTAGTTCAAATAGTTATTACTATTTGAACAATTATATATTTCAAATTGTTATAACCTTTTGTTTTGTCATAAAATAATTATTTCTATCCATATAAGCTTATTCAGAATAAAATAATACTAATGTAATAATATTCTAAAAATTAATAACTAAGACATTTAAAAATAAACTTGTTTGCCAAACTAGTTCAAATAGTTAAGGCCATATGAAGAATTCTTTATTTCAAATCATTATGAGCTTTTGTTTTGTTGTAAAACAAATTTTTTAGTTCTTACTAAGTTATTTGTAATAAAATATAACAAATTTATTAATATTTCAAAATTTAACAAGTAACAGATTTAAAAATAATTCTATTTGCCAAACTAGTTCAAATAATTATGACTATTTGAACAATTATCTATTTCAAATTGTTATGACCTTTTGTTTTGTCATAAAACAATTGTTTTTGTTCATATAAGATTGTTCGAAATAAAATAATATTAATTTATTAATATTTTGAAAATTAATAGGCAAGAGATTTAAAAAATAATTCTATTTGCTAAACTAGTTCAATTACTTATAACTATTTGAATAATTATTTATTTCAAATTGCTATGATCATTTGTTTTGTCATAAAATAATTGTTTCTGTTCATACTATCTTATTTGGAATAAAGTAATGTTGATTTATTAATATTCTAAAAATTAAGAAGTAATAGATTTAAAAAATGAAACTGTTGGCTTGACTAGTGCAAATAGTTATAACTATTTGAACAATTATCTATTTCAAATTGTTATGATCTTTTGTTTTATCATAAAACAATTGTTTCTATTCATACAAACTTATTCAAAATAACATAATTCTAATTTATTAATATTCCAAATAAGTTTAAATAGTTATGACTATTTGATCAATTATGCATTTCAAATTGCTATAACCTTTTGTTTTTCCATAAAATAAGTTTTTCTATTCATAGAAGCTTATTCCAAATAAAACAATGCAAATTTATTAATATTCAAACAATTAATAAGTAAAAGATTTAAAAAATAAATTTGTTTACCAAATAAATTCAAATACTTATGACTATTTGAATAATTATTTATTTCAAATCATTATGACTTTTTGTTTTGTCATAAAATAATTATTTTTGTTCGTATAAGCTTATTCAGATTAAAAAAATATTAATTTCTTTATATTTTGGCTATTAGTAAGTAAAAGATATTAAAAATAAATATGTTTATTGAACAAGTTCAAATACTCATAACTATTTGAATAATTATCTATTTCAAATCATTATGACCTTTTATTTTGTTATAAAACAATTGTATCAGTTCATATAGGCTTATTCAAAATAAAATAATACTAATTTATTAATATTCTAAAAATTATTGAGTAAGAGATTTAAAAAATGAATGTATTTATCAAATAAGTTCAAATAGTTATGACTATTTATACAAACTTATTCATAATAAATTAATACTAATTTATTAAGATTCAAAAAATTAATTAGAAAGAGGTTTAAAAAAATAAATTTGCTTGCCAAACAAGTTCAAATAGTTTTTACAATTGTTTCAGTTAATATAAGCTTAGATGAAATAAAATAATGCTAATTTATTAATATTTCCTAAAATAATAAGTAAAAAATTTATAAAATAAATCTATTTATTAAATCAGTTAAAATAACTATGGCCATTTGAATGTTTATCTATTACAAATCATTATGACCTTCTGTTTTGTCATAAAACAATTGTTTTTATTCGTATAAGTTTGTTCGAAATAAAATAATACTAATCTATTAATATTTCAAAAATAATTGTTTTATGATAAAAATAATTGTTTTATGACAAAACAAAAGTTCATAATGATTTGAAAAAGATAATTGTTCAAATAGCCATAATTATTTGAATTGATTCGATAAACTGATTTATGTTTTGAATCTCTAACTTATTGATTTTTAAAATGTTAATAAAGTAATGTTATTTTATTTTAGATAAGCTTTTATGAACTGAAACAATTATTTTATGATAAAATAAAAAGTCATAACGATTTTAAATGGATAATTATTCAAATAGTCATAATTATTTGAACTTGTTCAGTAAATAGATTTATTTTTTTAATTTCTTACTTATTAGCATTATTTTATTTTGAATAACCATGTATGAACTGAAACAATTATTTTATGACTAAATGAAAGGTCAAAATGATTTGAAATAAAAATTGTTCTAATAGTCTTAACTATTTGAATTAGATCAACAAACATATTTATTTTTTAATTCCTTATTAATTTTTAAAATATTATTAATTTAGCAATATTTTACTTCGAATAAGCTTGTATGAATAGAAACAAATGTTTTAGAACAAAACAAAGATCATAATGATTTGAGATAGGTAATTGTTTAAATAGTCATAATCATTTGAACCAGTTCAATCAAGAGATTTAGTTTTTAAATCTCTTATTAATTTTTGAAATAGTAATAAACTAGTATTATTTTATTCTAAATAATTTTGTATGAGTAGAAACAATTGTTTTATGATAAAACAAAATGTCATAACAATTTGAAATAGATAATAGTTCAAATGGACATGACTATTTGAACTTGTTCAGTAAATAGAATGATTTTCTAAATCTTCAACTTACTAATTTTTAGAATATTAATAAATTAGTATTATTTTATTCTGAATAAAACTTTTATGAATAGAAACAATTATTTTCTGACAAAACAAGAGATCATAATGATTTGAAATAAATAATTGTTCAAATAGTCAAAACTATTTGAACTTGCTCAATAAACAAATTTATTTTTTAAGTTTTTTACTTATTAATTTTAGAATATTAATAAATTAGTATTATTTTATTCCGAAAAGCTTGTTTGAATAGAAACAATTGCTTTATGACAAAACAAATTGTTAAAATAATTTAAAATAGATAATTGTTCAAATGGTCATAACTATTTGAAAGTGTTCAAAAAATAGCTTTATTTTCCAAAATTTTATTATTAATTTTTGGAATATTAATAAATTTATATTATTTTATTCAAAATAAGCTTGCATGAATAAAACCAATTGTTTTATGATGAAATAATAGGTCATAATGTTTTGAAATAGATAATTGTTCAAATAGTCATAACTATTTCAACTTGTTCAGTAAGCAGATTCAATTTTTTTATTCTCTTACTCATTAATTTTTAGAATATTAATAAATTAATATTATTTTATTTCAAATAAGCTTATATAAACTAAAACAATTGTCTTATTACAAAACAAAAGGTCATAATGATTTGAAATAGATTATTATTCAAATAATCATCACTATTTGAACTTGTTCGATAAACATATATTTTTTTTAAATATTTACGTATAAATCATCAAAATATTAATAAATTAATATATTTTTTAATTTGAATAAGCTTGTATGAGCAGAAACAATTGTTTTATAATGAAACAAAAAGTCACAACAATTTGAAATAAATAAATGTTCAAATAGTCATAACGATTTGAACTTGTTCGGTAAACATATTTATTTTTTTAAATCTTTTATGTATTAATTGTCTTAATATTAATAAATTTGTATTATTTTCTTCAAAATAGGCTTGTATGTATAGAAAAAAATCATTTTATGACTAAACAAAAGGTTATAGTAATTTCAAATAGATAATTGTTCAAATAATTATAATTATTTAAACTTGATTCATTTTTTAAATCTCTTAATTATTAGATTTCATAATATTTTGAACTTGGTATTATTTTATTTCGAATAAACTTATATGAACTAAAATAATTTTTTTATGATAAAAGAAAGGGTCATAACGATTTGAAATAAATAATTATTCAAATAGTTATGACTGTTTGATTTAGTTTACTAAACATATTTATTTTTTAAAATTTTTTACTTGTTAATTTTTAAAATATTAATAAATTAGTATTATTTTAATTCAAATAGGCTTGTATGAACAAAAATAATTATTTTATTACAGAACAAAAAGTCATAACGATTTGAAATAAATAATTGCTTAAATAGTTATAACTATTGGAATTTGTTTGATAAACAGATTTATTTTTTAAATCTCTTATTAGTTTTCAAAATATTAATACATTAGTATTATTTTATTCTAAATAAACTTATATAAACAAAAATATTTGTTTTATGACAAAATAAAGGGTCATAATGATTTGAAATAAATAACTATTCAAATAGTCATAATTATTTGAACTAGTTAGGTAAACAAAATTATTTTTTAAATCTCTTATTTATTAATTTTCAAAATATTAATAAATCTATTTTATTTTATTCTAAATAAGCTTGTATGATTTGAAAAAATTGTTTTATGACAAACCAAAAGGTCATAACAATTAACATCGATAATTATTCATATAGTTATAACAATTTGAACTGGTTCATTAAAAAAATTTATTTTTTAAATCTCTTAGTTATTAATTTTTGAAATATTATTAGATTACTTTTATTTTATTTCAAATAAGCTTGTATGAACAAAAATAATTGTTTTATGATAGAACAAAAGGTTATAACTATTTAAAGATACAATTCCTTAAATAGTCATAACAATTTGAATTGGTTTGGTAAATAGATTATTTTTTAAATCTCTTACTTATTAATTTTTGAAAGATTAATAAATTAGTATTATTTTATTCTGAATAAGCTTGTATGATAAAAAACAATTGTTATATGACCAAACAAAAGGTAATAATGATTTGAAATAGATAATTGTTGAAATTGCCATAATTATTTGAACTGATTTGGTAAACATATTCACGTTTTAAATCACTTATTAATTTTTAGAATATTAATAAATTAGTTTTATTTTATTTTGAATAAGCTTGTATAAACTGAAACATTTGTTTTCTGACAAAACAAAAAGTCTTAATGATTTAAAATAGATAATTGTTCAAATAGTTTAACTATTCGAATTTATTCAATATACAAATTATTTTTTTAAACTCTTGCTTATTAATTTTTGAAATATTAAGGAATTAGTATTATTTTTATTTTGGATAAGCCTTTATGAACTGAAACAATTTTTTTATGACAAATTAAAAGGTTATAACAATTTTAAATAGACAATTGTTTAAATAGTAATAACTATTTGAACTTTTTCAATAAACAAATTTATTTTTTTAAATCTCTTTCTTATTGATTTTCCAAATGTTAATAAATTAGTATTAATTTATCCTAAGTAAGCTTGTATGAATTGAACAATTGTTTTAAGACTAAACAGAAGATTAGAACGATTTAAAATAGATAATTATTCTAATAGTCTTAACCATTTGAATTGATTCGGTAAACAAATTTATTTTTTAAATCTCTTACTTATTAATTGTTGAAATATTATTAAATTAGTATTATTTTTATCCGAATAAGCTTGTATGAATAAAATAATTATTTTATGATAAAAGAAAAGGTCATAACGATTTGAAATAGATAATTGTTCATATAGTCTTAACTATTTAAGCTGGTTTGACAATTAGATTTGTTTTTTAATTTTCTTGGTTATTAAGTTTCAAAATATTATTAAATTAGTATTATTTTATTTTGAATAAAATAGTATGAATAGAACCAATTGTTTGATGACAAAATAAAAGGTTATAACAATTTGAAATAAATAATTATTCGAATAGTCAAAACTATTTGAAATGGTTTCGTAAGCATATTTAATTTTTAAATCTCTTATGGATTAATTTTCTAAATATTAATAAATTAGTATTATTTTATTTCTATCAAACTTATATTAACAAAAACAATTGTTTTATGACAAAACAAAAAGTAATAACAATTTGAAATAGATAATTGTTCAAGTAGTTATAATTATTTAAGTTGGTTTGGTAAATAGAATTATTCTCTAAATCTCTTATAAATTTTTGAAATATTAATTAGTTTATTCTATTTCAAATAAACTTTTATGAGTTGAAATAATTGTTCTATTCCGAATAAGCTTGAAATAAATAATTGTTTATATAATCTTATCTGTTTAAACTGGTTTGGCAAGTAGATTTATTTTTTAAATCTCTTAGTTATTAATTTTCAAAATATTATTAAATTAATGTTATTTTAATTTGAATAAGCTTATATGACTAGAAACAATCATTTTATGATAGAACAAAAAGTTATAACAATTTGAAATAGATAAATGTTTAAATAGTCATAACCATTTGAATTGGTTCAGTAAATAGATTTATTTTTTAAATCTCTTATTAATTCTTGAAATATTAATAAATTAGTATTACTTTATTTTGAATAAGCTTTTATGTTGAAAAACATTTGTTTTATGATAAAACAAAAGGTAATAATGATTTTTAATAGATAGTTGTTCAAATGGCCATAACTATTTGAATCGATTCGATAAATTGATTTATTTTTTAAATCTCTTACTTATTAATTTTTGAAATATTAATAAAGTAGTATTACTTTATTTTGGATAAGCTTTTACGAACTAAAACAATTATTTTATAAGAAAACAAATGATCATAATGATTTTAAATAGAAAATTGTTCAAAAAGTTATAACTATTTTAACTTTGTCGATAAATAGATTTATTTTTTCAAATGTCAAGCTTATTAATTTTTTGAAAGTTAATAAATTAGTTTTTTTTCCAAATAAGCTTATATGAATTGAAACAATTATTATATAACTAAAAAAAAGGTCAGAATAATTTGAAATAGATAATTATTTTAATAGTCTTAACTATTTGAACTGGTTTGGCAAACAAATTTATTTTATATCTCTTATGAATTTATGGAATATTATTAAAATAGTATTATTTTTATCCGAATAAGCTTGTATGATCAAAAATATTTGTTTCATTAGAAAACAAAGATCATAATGATTTGAGATTTATATTTGTTCAAATAGTCATAACTATTTTAACTAGTTCAGAAAATAGCTTTAGTTTTTAAGTCTCTAACTTATTAATTTTTGAAATATTAATAAAGTAGTATTATTTTATTCTAATAAGATTTTATGAACTGAAACAATTATTTTATGCTAAAACAAAAGATCGTAATGATTTTAAATAAATAATTGTTCAAACAATCAAATCTATTTAAACTTGTTGAGTAAACAGATTTATTTTTTTAAATCTCTTGCTCACTAATTTTTTTGAATGTTAATAAATTAGTATTATTTTATTCTGAATAAGCTTTTATTACTTTAAATAATTATTTTATGACAAACAATAGTCAGAACAATTTAAATTAAATAATTATTCTAATAGTCTTAACTATTTGAACTGGTTCAGTAAACATATTTATTTTTTAAATCTCTTACTTACTAATTTTTGGAATATTACTAAATTAGGATTAGTTTAATCTGAATAAGCTTTTATGGAAAGAAACAATTGTTTTATGACAAAATAAAGATCGTAACTATTTTAGATATATAATTGTTCAAATAATCATAATTATTTCAACTATATCAATAAACAGATTTAGTTTTTAAATTTCTTATTAATTTTCAAAATATTAATAGATCAATATTAATTTATTCTGACAATTTTGCATGAACAGAAACAATTTTTTTATGACCAAACAAAAGGTAATAATGATTTGAAATAGATAATTGTTTAAATGGACATGACTATTTGAACTTATTCAGTAAACATATTTATTCTTTAAATCTCCTACCTTTTAATTTTTAGAATATTAGTAAATTAGTATTATTTTATTTTAATAAACTTGTATAAATAGAAACAATTTTTTTATGATAAAACAAAAGATTATAACTATTTGAAATAAATAATTATTCAAATAGCCATAACTATTTTAACTTAATCGGTAAACAAATTTATTTTAAAAATTTTTTACTTATTAATTATTGGAATATTAATAAATTAGTATTATTTTATTTCAAATATGTTTGTATAAACAGAAACAATTGGTTTATGACAAAACAAAAGATCATAACTATTTAACGTGTTCAAAAAATAGATTTTTTTAATTTTTACTTATTAATTTTAGAATATTAATAAATTTATATTATTTTATTTGAAATAAGCTTATATGAGCAGAAACAACTATTTTATGACAAAACAAAATGTCATAACGACTTGAAATAAAAAATTATTCAAATAGTCATAACTATTTGAACTTGTTTGGTAAATAGATTCATTTTTTAAATCTCTTACTTATTAATTTTTACAATATTAATAAATTAGTATTATTTTATTTCGAATAAACCTATATGAGCTGATACAATTGTTTTCTGATGAAATAAAAGGTTATAAAGATTTGAAATAGATAAGTATTTAAATAGTTGTGACTATTTGAACTTGTTTAATAAACATATTTATTTTTAAAATCTTTTACTTATTAATTGTCAAAATATTAATAAATTAATATTATTTTAATCTGAATAAACTTGTATGAATAAAAACAATTGTTTTATGACAAAAGAAAAGGTCAAAATGATTTAAAATAAATAATTGTTCAAATAGTCATAACTATTTGAACTTATTCAATAAACAAATTTATTTTTTAAATCCTTTACTTTTCAATTGTCTAAATATTAATAAATTGTATTATTTTAATTGAAATAAGCTTGTATGAATAGAAAAAATTATTTAATGATGAAACAAAAGGTTATAGCGATTTGAAATAGGTAATTGTTCAAATAGTCATAACTATTTGAATTTGTTTGATAAATAGATTTAGTTTTTAAATCTTTTACTTATTAACTTTAGGAATATTAATAAATTAAAATTATGTTATTCCGAATAAGCTTGTACAAATAGAAACAATTGTTTTGTGGCAAAACAAAAGGTCATAATGATTTGAAATAGATTATTGTTCAATCAATCATAACTATTTACACTAGTCAGGCCAACAAATTCATTTTTTTAATCCGTTACTTATTAATTTTTGGAATATTAATAAATTAGCATTACTTTATTTCGAATAAAACTGCATCAATAGAAACAATTCTTTTATGACAAAACAAATGGTCATAACAATTTGAAAGAAGCAATTGTTCAAATTCTTATAACTAATTGAATTGGTTTGGTAAATAGATTTATTTTTTAAATCTCTTATTAATTTTCAAAATATTAATAAATTAATATTATTTTATTTCGAGCAAACTTATATGAACAAAAACAATTGTTTTACAACAAAACAAAAAGGTCTTAACGATTTGAAATAGATAATTATTCATAATAGTCATAACTATTTGAACTATTTCATAAAATAGATTTAATTTTTAAATCTCTTATTAATTTTCAAAATATTAATAGATAAATATTATTTTATTCTGAATAATTTTGCATGAACAAAAACAATTATTTTATGACAAAACAAAAGGCCATAACAACTTGAAATAGATAATTGTTAAAATGGACATGACTATTTGAACTTGTTCGATAAGTAAATTTATTTTTTAAATCTCCTACCTATTAATTTTCAAAATATTAATAAATTAATATTATTTTATTTCGAATAAACTGGTATGAATAGAAACAATTGTTTTATGACAAAACAAAAGATCATAACTATTTGAAATAAATAATTGTTCAACTAGTCATGACTATTTGAACTTGCTCAGTAAACAAATTTATTTTTTTAAATCTTTTACTTATTAATTTTTGGAATATGAATAAACTAGTATTATTTTATTTCGAATACGCTTGTATGAACAGAAACAATTAGTTTATGACAAAACAAAATGTCATCATTATTTGAAATAGATAATTGTTTAAATAGTCATAACTATTTAAATGTGTTTTATGACAAAATAGTCTTAACTATTTGAGCTAGTTTGGCAAACACATTTATTTTTTAAATCTCTTACTTTTAAGTTTTGGAATATTATTAAATTAGTATTATTTTAATCTGAATAAGTATTTATGAAAAGAAACAATTGTTTTATGACAAAATAAAGATCATAACGATTTGAGATAGATAATTATTCAAATTGTCATAACTATTAGAATTGTTTTAATAAATAGATTTAGTAGTCATAACTATTTGAATTGTTTCAATAAATAGTTTTAGTTTTTAAATCTCTTATTAATTTTCAAAATATTAATAGATCAATATTATTTTATTTTGAATAATTTTACATGAACAGAAACAATTGTTTTATGACAAAACAGAAGGTCATAACGATTTGAAATAGATAATTATTCAAATGGACATGACTATTTGAACTTGTTTGGTAAGCAAATTTATTTTTTAAATCACTTGTCTATTACTTTTCAGAATATTAATAAATTAGTATAATTTTATTCTGAATAAACTTGTGTGAATAGAAACAATTGCTTTATGACAAAATAAAAGATCATAACTATTTTAAATAAATAATTATTCAAACAGTTATAACTATTTGAATTTAATCAATAAACATATTTATTTTTTAAATCTTTACTTATTAATTTTTGGAATATTAATAAAATAGTATTATTTTTTTTTAAATATGCTCGTAAGAACAAAAATAATTGGTTTATGACAAAACAAAAGGACATAACTATTTAAAATAGATAATTGTTCAAATAGTCATAACTATTTGAACATGTTCAAAAAACATATTTATTTTTAAATTTTTACTTATTAATTATTGGAATATTAATAAATTTATATTATTTTATTCAATATAAGCTTGTATAAACAAAAACAATTATTTTATAACAAAATAAAAGGTCATAACGATTTGAAATAGATAATTGTTCAAATAGTCATAACTATTTGAACTTGTTTGGTAAATAAATTCATTTTTTAAATCTCTAACTCATTAATTTTCAGAGTATTAATAAATTAGTATTATTTTATTTTGAATAAACCTATATGAACTGACACAACTGTTTTATGACAAAATAAAAGATTATAACAATTTGAAATAGATAATTATTCAAATAGCTATGACTATTTGAACTTGTTTGAGAAACATATTTATTTTTAAAATCTTCTACTTATTAATTGTCAAAATATTGATAAACTAATATTATTTTAATATGAATAAGCTTGTATGAAAAAAACAATTGTTTTATGACAAAACAAAAAGGTCATAACGATTTGAAATAAATATTTGTTCAAATAGTTATAACTATTTGAACTTATTCGGTAAACAGATTTATATTTTAAATCTTTTACTTATTAATTGTCTGAATGATAATAAATTTGTATTATTTTATTTGAAAAAAGTTTGTAGGAACAGAAAAAATTATTTTATGACAAAACAAAAGGTTATGAAGATTTGAAATGGGTAATTGTTCAAATAGTCATAACTATTTGAACTTGTTCAATAAACAGATTTAGTTTTTAAATCTTTTACTTATTAAGTTTTGGAATATTAATAAATTAAAATTATGTTATTTTGAATAAGCTTATACAAATAGAAAAAACTGTTTTGTGACAAAACATAATGATTTGAAATAGATTATTATTCAATTAGTCATAATTATTTGCCATAGTCTGGCCAGCATATTCATTTTTTAAATCTGTTACTTATTAATTTTTAGAATATTAATAAACTAGCATTACTTTATTTCAAATAAAACTGCATCAATAGAAACAATTCTTTTATGACAAAACAAATGGTCATAACAATTTGAAATAAAACAATTGTTCAAATTCTTATAACTAATTGAACTGGTTTGGTAAACATATTTATTTTTTAAATCTCTTATTAATTTTCCAAATGAAAATAAATTAATATTATTTTATTTCGAACAAACTTATATGAACAAAAACAGTTGGTTTATGACAAAACAAAATGACATAACAATTTGAAATAAATAATTAATCATATAGCTTAACTATTTGAACTGGTTCAACAAACAAATTTATTTTTTGAATCTCTTAATTATTAATTTTCATAATATTATTAGATTAGTATTATTTTATTCAAATAGGCTTGTATGAATGAACATAAATAATTTTTTTGATGACAAAACAAAAAATTATAACGACTTGAAATATATAGTTGTTCAAATAGTCATAATTATTTGAATTGGCTTAGTAAACAGATAATCTCCTACTTATTAATCTTTGAAATATTAATAAATTAGCATTATTTTATTTTGAATAGGCTTATATGATAAAAATAATTGTTTTATGACAAAACAAAAGTTCAAAATGATTTGAAATAGATAATTGTTTAGATGGCCATAACCATTTGAATTGATTTGATAAACTAATTTATGTTTTTAATCTCCAACTTCTCAATTTTTGAAATATTAATAAAGTAATATTATTTTATTTTGGATAAGCTTTTATGAAATGAAACAATTGTTTTATGATAAAACAAAAGGTCATAACGATTTTAAAATGATAATTGTTCAAATAGTCAACTATTTGAACTTGTTTGGTAAATAGATTTATTTTTTAAAATTCCTTGCTTATTAATTTTTGGAATATTAATAAAATAGTATTATTTTATTTTGAATAAGCATGTATGAACTGAAATAATTATTTTATGACTAAACAAAAGGTCAAAATGATTTGAAATAGATAATTGTTCTAATAGTCTTAACTATTTGAACGGGTTTAGCAAATACATTTATTTTTTAAATCTCTTACTTATTAAATTTTAAACTATTATTAGTTTAGTAATATTTTGCCCCGAATAAGTTTGTATAGATAGAAACAATTGTTTTATGACAAAACAAAGATCATATTGATTTGAGATAGATAATTGTTCAAATAGTCATAACTATTTGAACGAGTCCAATAAACAGATTTAGTTTTTAAATATCTTATTAATTTTTAAAATATTAACAAATTAGTATTATTTTATTTTGAATAATTTTGTATGAATAGAAACAATTGTTTTAGACAAAACAAAAGATCATAACGATTTGAAATAAATAATTATTTAAATAGTCAAACTATTTGAACTCACTTGGTAAACAGATTTATTTTTTAAAAATTTTACTTATTAATTTTTAAATTTTAATAAATTAGTATTATTTTATTCCAAATAAGCTTTTATGAATAGAAACAATTAGTTGTTGACAAAACAAAAGGTCATAACAATTTCAAATAGATAATTGTTCAAATAATCATAACTATTTGAACATGTTTAGAAAACATATTTATTTTTTAAATTTTTACTTATTGATCTTTGGAATATTAGTAAATTTATATTGTTTTATTTGAAATAAGCTTGTATGAATAGAAACAAAACAAAAGGTCATATCAATTTGAAATAGATAATTGTTCAAATAGTTGCAACATTTGAACTTGTTCAGTAAGCAAATTCATTTTTAAAATGTCTTACTCATAACTTTTCAGAATAGTAATAAGTTAGTATTATTTTGTTTCAAATAAGCTTGTATGAATTAATACAATCGTTTTATGATAAAACAAAAGGTCATAACAATTTGAAATAGATAATTATTCAAATAGTTATTACTTTTTGAACTTGTTAAGTAAACATATTTGTTTGTTTAAATCTTTTACTTATTAATTGTTGAAATATTAATAAATTAATATTATTTTAAACCGAATCAGCTTGTATGAACAAAAATAATTATTTTATGACAAAAACAAAATGTCATAATAATTTGAAATAAATAATTGTTCAAATAGTTATAACTATTTGAAATTATTCGATAAACGAATTTGAAATAAGCTTGTATGAAAGAAAAAAATGTTTTATGACAATACAAAAGGTTATAGCAATTTGAAATAGATAATTGTTCAAATAGCCATAACTATTTGAACTTGTTTGGTAAGTAGATTCATTTTTTAAATCCCTCACTTATTAATTTTTGGAATATTAATAAATTAGAATTATGTTATTCCGAATAAGGTTGTACAAACAGAAACAATTGTTTTGTGATAAAACAAAAGGTCAAAATGATTTGAAATAGATAATTGTTCAAACAATCATAGTTGTTTGCATTGTTCAAGCTAACAGCTACATTTCTAAATCCATTACTTATTAATTTTTAGAATATTAATAAATTAGCATTAATTTATTCTAAATAAGATTGTATGAACAAAAACAATTGCTTTATGATAAAACAAATGGATTTGAAATAAATAATTGTTCAAATAGTTATAACTAATTAAACTAGTTTGGCAAATAGATTTTATTTTTTAAATCTCTTATGTATTAGTTTTTGAAATATTAATAAATTAATATTATTTTATTTCAACCAAACTTATATGAACAAAAACATTTGTTTTATATCAAAACAAAAACTTTTGTTTGAAATAGATAATTATTCAAACAGTCATAATTATTTGAAATAGTTTTGCAAATAGAATTGTTATGACTTTTTGTTTTGTTATAAAACAGTTGTTTCTGTTCATACAAGCTTATTCGATTAAGATAATATTAATTTATTAATATTTTGACAATTAATAAGTAAAAGCTTTAAAAAATAAATATGTTTACCAAACAAATTTAAATAGTCATGATTATTTGAATAATTATCTATTTTGTAATAAAATAATTGTTTCAGTTAATATAATATTATTTGAAATAAAATAATTCTAATTTATTAATATACCAAAAACTAGTAAGAGAATTAAAAAAAAATGAATCTATTTACTGAACAAGTTCAAATAGTTATGACTATCTAAATAATTTTCTATTTCAATACATTATAACTATTTGCTTTATCATAAAATAATTGAATCTATTCATGAAAGCTTATTTCGAATAAAATACTATAAATTTATTAAAATTTCAAAACTTAATAAGTAAAAATTTAAAATATAAATATGTTTTCTGAACACATTCAAATAGTTATGATTATTTAAACAATTATCAATTTCAAATTGTTATGATAATTTGTTTTGTCATAAACCAATTGTTTCTATTCATACAAGTTTATTCAGAATAAAAATAATACTATTTATTAATATTTCTAAAATTAATAAGTAAAAGATTTAAATAATAAATCTGTTTAATGAGCAAGTTCTAATAGTTATGACTATTTGAATAATTATATATTTGAAATCATTATGATCTTTTTTTTGTCATAAAATAATTATTTCTATTCATACAAGTTTATTTGGAATAAAATAATATTAATTTATTATTATTCTAAAAATTAATAAGTTAGAGATTTAAAAAATAAATCTATTTACCAAACAAGTTCAAATAGTAATGTCCATTTGAACTGTTATCTATTTCAAATAGTTATGACATTTTGTTTTATCATAAAATAATTATTTCCATTCACACAAAATTATTCAAAATAAAATAATACCAATTCATTACTATTTCAAAAATTAATAAGGATTTAAAAATAAAATGTGTTTTTTGAACCAGTTCAAATAGTTAAGACTATTAGAACAATTATCTATTCCAAATCATTCTAATATTTTGTTTAGTCAAAAAATCATCGTTTTAGTTTATACATGCTTATTCGAAATATAATAATATTAATTTATTGACATTCAAAAAATTAATAAGTTAGAAATTAAAAAAATCTATTTACCAAATAAGTTCAAATAGTTATGACTATTAAACAATTATCTATTTAAAATTGTTATGACCTTTTATTTTATCATAAAACAACCGTTTTTGGTACATAAAAGTTTATTTGAAATAAAATACTATTCTTTATTAATATTTCAAAAATTGATAAGTTAGAGATTTAAAAAATAAATTAGTTAATCAAATTAGTTCAAATAATTATAGTTATTTGAACAATTATCTATTTCAAATCATTATGAACTTTTGTTTTGTCATAAAGCAATTGTTTTTCATCATACAAGTCTATTTGGAGTAAAATAATACTAATTTACTAATATTTCAAAAATTAATAAGTAAGAGATTTAAAAAGTTAATCTATTTACCAAACCAGTTTAAATAGTTCTAACTATTTAAACAATTATATATTTCAAATTGTTATAACCCTTTGTTATCTGATAAAATAATTATTTCTATTCACACAAGTTTATTTAGAATAAAATGATACTAATGTAATAATATTCTAAAAATTAATAACTAAGAGATTTAAAAAATAAATTGTTTTGTTAAACTAGTTTAAATAGTTAAGGCTATATGAACAATTCTTTATTTCAAATCGTTATGACCTTACATTTTGTCGCAAAATAATTTTTTTAGCTCTTAGTAACTTATTCGGAATAAAATAAAGCATATTTATTAATATTTCAAAACTTAATAAGTAAGAGATTTAAAAAACAATTATGTTTGCCTAACTAGTTTAAATAATTATGACTATTTGAACAATTATCTATTTCAAATTGTTATGACCATTTGTTTTGTCATAAAACAAATGTTTTTGTTCTATCACAAAACAAATGTTTTTGTTCATATAAGTTTGTTTAGAACAAAATAATATTATATATTTTGAAAATTAAGAAGTACGAAATTTAAAAAATAAATGTTTACTAAATTGGTTCAATTAGTTATAGCTATTTGAACAATTATTTATTTCAAATCATTATGACAATTTGTTTTGTCATAAAACAATTGTTTCTATTCTTATAGTCTTATATGAAAAAAAAGTAATACTAATTTATTAATATTCTAAACATTAATAAGTCATAGATTTAAAAAGTGAATTTATTGGCCTGACCAATGCAAATAGTTATGACTGTTTGAACAATTATCTATTTCAAATCATTATGACCTATTGTTTTATTACAAAACAATTGTTTCTATTTGTACCACCATATTTGAAATAACATAATTCTATTTTATTAATATTCTAAGAAATAATAAGTAAGAGATTTAAAAAATAAATCTGTTTACCGAACGAGTAGAAACAATTGTAACTATTTGAATGATTATTTATTTAAAATTGCTATAACCTTTTGTTTTATCATAAAACTATTTTTTCTATTCATAAAAGCTTATTTCAAATAAAATTATGCAAATTTATTAATATTCAAACAACTAATAAGTAAAAGATTAAAAAATTAAATCTGTTTATCGAATAAGTTCAAATAGTTATGACTATTTGAACAATTATTTATTTCAAATCATTATGACTTTTTGTTTTGGCACAATTGTTTTCTTCATACAATCCTATTTGGATTAAAATAATATTAATTTATTAATATTTTAAAAATTAAAAAGTAAAAGATTTTAAAATAAATATGTTTACCTAACAAATTTAAATAGTCATAACTATTTGAATAATTATCTATTTTAAATCATTATGACCTATTGTTTTGTCATATAACAATTGCATCAGTTCATATAGGCTTATTCGAAATAAAATATCACTAATTTATTAATATTCTAAAAATTAATGAGTAAGAGATTTAAAAAATGAATCGGTTTACTCAACAAGTTCAAATAATAATGACTATTCAAATAATTATCTATTTCAAATCGTTATAACCTTTTATTTGGTCATAAAACAATTGCTTCTATTCATACAAGCTTATTTTGAATAAAATAATTAAATTAAATCATATTCCAAAATTTAATAAGTAAAAATTTAAAAAATAAATTTCTTTTCTGAACATGTTCAAATAGTTCTGACTATTTGAACAATTATCTTTTTCCAATAGTTATGACCTTTTGTTTTGTGATAAACTAATTGTTTCTATCCATAAAGCTTATTTGAAATAAAATAATACTAATTTATTAATATTCCAAAAATTAATAAGTAAAAAATTGTAAAAAATAAATCTATTTACTGAGTAAGCTCAAATAATTATGACTATCTGAACAAATTTTTATTTCAAATAGTTATGGTATTTTATTTTGTCATAAAACAATTGTTTCTATTCATACAAGTTTATTCAAAATAAAATAATACTACTTTATTAATATTCTGCAAATTGATAGATAGGAGATTTAAAAAAATAAATCTATTTACTAAACAAGTTCAAATAGTCATGTCTATTTGAACAATTATTTATTTCAAATCATTATGACCTTTTGTTTTGTCGTAATACAATTGTTTCTACTCATATAAAATAATTCAAAATAAAATAATATTAATTTATTAATATTTTGAAAATTAATAAGAGATTTAAAAACTAAATCTGGTTATCGAACTAGTTTAAATAGTTATGACTATTTGAACAATTATTTATCTCAAATCGTAATGATCTTTATTTTGTCATACAATAGTTGTTTCTTTTTATACAAGCTTATTCGAATTAAAATGATACTAATTTAATAATATTTCAAAAATTAATAAGTAAGAGATTTAAAAAATAAATATGTTTGCTAAATCAGTTCAAATAGTTAAGACTATTAGAACAATTATCTAGTTCAAATCGTTCTAACTTTTTGTTTAGTCATAAAACAATTATTTCAGTTCATACAAGCTTATTCAGAATAAAATAATACTAATTTATTAACATTAAAAAAATTAATAAGTAAGAGATTTAGAAAAATAAATTTGTTTATTGAATAATTTCAAATAGATATGACTACTTGAACAATTATTTATTTAAAATTGTTTTGACCTTTTGTTCAGTCATAAAACCATTGTTTCAGTTAATAAAACTTTCTTGAAATAAAATAATGCTACTTTATTAAAATTTCAAAAATTATTAAGCAAGAGATTTAAAAACCAAAGTTGTTTTCCAAAGCAGTTCTAGTAGTTAGGATTATTTGTATAAATATCAATCTCAAATCATTATAATCTTTGTTTTGTCATAAAACAATTGTTTCTGATCATACAAGTTGATTTGGATAAAAAATAATACTAATTTCATAATATTTTGAAAATTAATAGGTAAAGGATTTAAAAATTAAATGTGTTTGTGAATCAGTTCAAATAGTTAAGATTATTAGAATAATTATCTATTTTAAATCATTTTGACCTTTTGTTTAATCGTAAAATAATTTTTCAGTTTATACAAACTTATTCGAAAGAAAATAATACTAATTTATTAACTTTTGAAAAATTAATAAGTAAGAGATTTGAAAAAAAAAATTCTATTTACTAAACAAATTCAAATAGTTATAACCATTTGAATAATTATCTATTTAAAATTGTTATGAACTTTTGTTTCGTCATAAAACAATAGTTTCTATTCACAAAAGTTTATCCAAAATAAAATAATACTATTTTATTAATATTTTGAAAACTAATAAATAAAAGATTAAAAAAATAAATTAATTTATGAATTAGTTCAAATAATTATGGCCATTTGAATAATTATCTATTTCAAATCATTATTGCCTTTCATTTTTGTCATAAAACATTTGTTTTTCAACATACAAGTTTATTTAAAATAAAATTGTTAGTACCTTTCGTTTTGTCATAAAACAAGTATTTTTGAACATACAAGTTTATTTGAAAAACAATAATACTGATTTATTAATATTTCAAGAATTAGTGCAAGATTCAAAAAATAAATCTATTTACCATATAAGTTCAAATAGTTATGACTATTTGAACAATTATCTATTTCAAATTGTTATAACCTTTTGTTCTATCATAAAATAATTATTTCTATTCATATAAATTTATTTAGAATAAAATAATACTAAATTAATAATATTCTAAAAATCCATAACCAAGAGATTTAAAAAAATAAATTTATTTGTAGAACTAATTCAAACAGTTAAGACTATACTAATAATTATCCATTTCAAATTATTTCAACTCATCCAAGTTTATTCATAATAAAATAAAACTAATTTATTAATATTTCAAAAATTTATAAGTAAGAGATTTAAAAAATAAATTTATTTATAAAACCAATTCAAATAATTATAACTATTTTAACAATAACATATTTCAAATTGCTATAACTTTTTGTTCTATCATAAAATAATTATTTTTGTTTATACAAGCTTATTCAGAATAAAATAATACTAATCTAATAATATTTTGACAATTAATAACTAAGAGATTTAAAAAATAAATTTGTTTGCTAAATCACTTCAAATAATTAAGGCTATATGAACAATTATCTATTTAAAATAGGTATGACATTTTATTTTATTGTAAAATATTTTTTTCAACTCTTACTAACTTATTCGGAATAAAATAAATTGAATTTATTAATATTTCAAAAATTAATAAGTAAGAGATTTAAAAAATAATTTTGTTAACCAAACCAATTCAAATAATTATGAATATTTGAATAAGTATCTATTTCAAATTGTTATTACCTTTTGTTTTGTCATAAAACAAAGGTTTTTGTCCATATAAATTTGTTTAGAATAAAATAACATTAATTTATTAATATCTTAAAAATTAATAAGTAAGAGACTTAAAAACTAAATCTGTTTGCCAAATTAGTTCAATTAGTTATAACTATTTAAACAATTATTTATTTCAAATTGTTACGACCATTTTTTTATCATAAAACAATTATTTTTGTTCATATAGTCTTATCCGAAATAAAGTAATGCTAATTTAAAATTAATAAGCAATGGATCTAGAAAATGTATTTGTCAGCTTGAATAGTGCAAACAGTCTTGACTATTTGAACAATTATCGATTTCAATTCGTTATGACCTTTTGCTTTGTCTCAAAACAATTGTTTTTGTTCATACAAGCTTATTCGAAATAACATAATTCTAATTTATTAATATTCCAAAAATTAACAAGGGATTTAAAAAATGAATCTATTTACAAAACAAGTTCAATTATGGCTATTTGAACAATTTTCTATTTCAAATTGCTATAACCTTTGGTTCTATCATAAAATGATTTTATCTATTCATACAAGCTTATTTCAAATCTATTTATTGAATAAGTTCAAATAGTTATGAATATTTTAACAATTATTTATTTAAAATTATTACGACCTTTTATTTGTCATAAAACGGTTATTCTTGTTCATAAAAGCTTATTCGGATTAAAATAATATTAATTTATTAATATTTGACAATTAATAAATACAAGATTTAAAAAAATAAATATGTTTATCGAATAAGTTTAAATAGTAATAACTATATGAATAATTATCTATTTCAAATCATTATAATCTTTTGCTTCATCATAAAAAATTGTATCAATTCATATAGGCTTATTTAAAATAAAATAATACTAACTTATTAATATTCCAAAAATTAATGAGTAAGAGATTTAAAAAATAAATATGTTTACCAAACAAGTTCTAATAGTTATGACTATTTGAATAATTATCTATTTCAAATCATTATGACCTTTGTTTTGTCATAAAATAATTTTTTATATTGATACAAGCTTATTTCAAATAAAATAATATAAATTTATTAATATTCCAAAGATTAATAAGTAAAAATTTAAAAAATAAATCTATTTTCTAAACACGTTCAAAATAGTTATGACTTTTTAAACAATTATCTATTTTAAATTGTTTGACCTTTTTTTTTTATCATAAACCAATTTTTTTTGCTCATAAATGTTTATTTGGATTAAAATAATACTAATTTATTAAAATTTCAAAAATTAATAACTAAAATATTTAAAAAATAAAATTGTTTATCGAACGAGTTCAAATAGTTATGACTATTTAAATAATTATTTATTTCAAATTGTTATGATCTTTTGTTTTGTCATAAACTAATAGTTTCTATTCATACAAGTTTATTCAAAATAAGATAATACTAAGTTATTAATATTCTAAAAATTAATAAGTTAAAGATTTAAAAAATAAATATGTTTACCGAACAAGTTCAAATAGTCATATCCATTTGACCTATTCTCTATTTCAAATTATTATGATATTTTGTTTTGTCATAAGACAACTGTTTCCATTCATAAGAAATTATTCAAAAAAAAATCCTATTTCATTAATATTTTCAAAATTATTAAGAGATTCAAAAACTGAATCTATTTATTGGACCAATTCAAATAGTTATGACTATTTGAACAATTATCTATTTCAAATCGGTATGATCTTTGTTTTGTCATAAAACAATTGTTTCTATTCATATAAACTTATTCAAAGTAAAATATTGCTAAACTAATAATATTTTAACAATTAATAAGTAAGAGATTTAAAAAATAAATGTATTTGCCGAACCAGTCAAATAGTTGAGACTATTAGAACAATTATCCATTTCAAATTGTTCTAACCTTTTGTTTAGTCATAAAATAATTGTTTCAGTTCATACATACTTATTTGAAACAAAATAATAATATTTTATTAACATTCAGAAAATTAATAAACAAGGAATTTAAAAAACTAAATTTGTTTACGAAATAAGTTCAAATAATTATGACCATTTGAGCAATTATCTATTTAAAATTATTATGAGCTTTTGTTTTATCATAAAAAAATTGTTTCATTTCATAAAGGTTTATCCAAAATAAAATAATATTACTTTATTAATATTTAAAAAATTGAGAAGTTGGAGATTTAAAAAATAAATCAATTTATCAAATTAGTTCAAATACTTATGGCCATTTGAATAATTATCTATTTCAAATCATTATGAACTTTTGTTGTCATAAACAATTATTTTTCATCATACAAGCCAATTAAGAATTAAATAATACTAATTTATTAATATTTCAAAAATTAATAAGTAGGAGATTATTTGTTTATTGAACCAGTTGAAATAATTATGATTATTTAAACAATTATAAATTTCAAGAAGTTTGAACCTTTCGTTTTGTCATAAAACAATTATTTATGTTCATACAAGCTTAGTCAAAATAAAATAATACTAATCTAATAATATCATGAAAATTAATAACTAACAGTTTAAAAAATAAATTTGTTTGTTGAACTAGTTCAAATAGTTAAGGCTATATAAATAATTATATATTTCAAATCATTATGCCTTTTTGTTTTGTCATAATCTATTAATATTTCAAAATTAATGTGAGATTTAAAAATTAAATATGATTATTAAACTAGTTCAAATAGTTATGATATTTGAGCAATTATTTATTTCAAATTGTTATGACTTTTTGTTTTGTTATAAAATAATAGTTATGTTCATACAAGCTTAGTTGATTAAAATAATACTAATTTATTAAAATTTCAACAATTAATAAGCAAAAAATTAAAAAAATAAAGATGTTTATCGAACTAGATCAAATAGTCATGACTATTTCAAATACTTATGACTATTTGAACAATTATTTATTTAAAATTGTTATGACCTTTTGTTTTGACATAAAAGAATTGTTTCAGTTCATAAAATCTTATCCAAAATAAAATAATACTAATTTCTTAATATTTCAAAAATTAATAACAGTTTAAAAAATAAATTTGTTTACCAAATAAATTCAAATAGTTTGACTATTTGAAAAATTATCTATTTAAAATCGTTATGACCTTTTCTTTTGTCAAAAACAATTGTTTCAATTCATACAAGCTTATTCAAAATAAATTAATACTAATTTATTAATATTTTGAAAACTAATAAGTAAATAATTTAAAAAATAAATATGTTTACCGAATCAACTCAAATAATTATTGGCCATTTCAATAATTATCTATTTCAAATCATTATTACCTTTTGTTTGGTCATATAACAATTAGTTTTTTTATCATACAAGCTTAATCGAAATAAAATAATACTAATTTATTAATCTTTCAAAAATTAATAAGTAAGAGATTTAAAAAAATAAATTTGTTTACCAAACCAATTTAAATAGTTTTGACTATTTAAACAATTGTATACTTGAAATCATTATAACCTTTATTTCTGTCATAAAATAATTATTTTTCTTCATACTAGCTTATTCGAAATAAAATAATACAAATCTAATAATATCTCAAAAACTAATAACTAAGAGATTTAAAAATTAAATTTTTTGCTGAACCACTTTAAATAGTTAAGACTATATGACCAATTATCTATTTTAAATCGTTATGATCTTTTGTTTTGACATAAAACAATTTTTTCAATTCATACTAGCTTATTTGGAATAAAATAAAACAAAATTATTAATATTTCAAAAATTAATAAGTAAGAGATTTAAAAAATAATTTCGTTTACCTAACCAGTTCAAATAATTATGATTATTTGATTAATTATCTAATTAAAATTGTTATGACCTTTTGTTTTGGCATAAAACAAATGTTTTTGTTCATATAAGTTTTGTTTGAAATAAAATAATACTAATTTATTAATATTTTGAAAATTAATAGGTAGGAGATTTAAAAAATAAATCTATTTACAGAACAAGTTCAAATAGCCATGTCAATTTGAACAATTACCTATTTGAAATTGTTATGACCTTTTGTTTTGTCATAAAACAAACTGTTCATTCAAAATTATTTAGAATAAAATTAATAATAATCTATTAATATTTTGAAAATTAATAAGAGATTTAAAAACTAAATCTATTCAAGAAACCATGTCGAATAGTTAGGACTATTTGAACAATTATCTATCTCAAATCATTATGATCTTTATTTTGTCATAAAACAATTGTTTCTTTTTATACAAGCTTATTCAGATTAAAATAATACTAATTTAATAATATTTCAAAAATTAATAAGTAAGAGATTTAAAATAATAAAATGTGTTTGCCGAACTAATTCAAATTGTTAAGACTATTAGAACAATTATCTATTTAAAATAATTTTGACCTTTGGTTTTGGCATAAAATAATTATTTCAGTTCATACAAGCTTATTTAAAATAAAATAATACTAATTTATTAATATTTAAAAAATTAATGAGGAAGAGATTTAAAAAAATAAATTTGACTAATTGAACAATTATATATTTAAAGTTGTTATGACCTTTTTTTTTGTCATAAAACAATTGTTTCAGTTCATAAAGACTTATCTGAAATAAAATAATACTACTTTACTAATATTTCAAAAATTAACAAGCAAGAGATTTAAAAACTAAATATGTTTACTAAACCAGTTTAGATAGTTATGTTTATTTGAACAATTATCTATCTCAAATCATTTTTAATCTTTGTTTTGTCATAAAACAATTGTTTCTGTTCATACAAGCTTATTTGAAGTAAAATATTGTTAAACTAATAATATTCTAAAATTAATAAGAGATATAAAAAAATAAATGTGTTTGCCGAGCTAGTTCAAATAGTTAAAGAATATTAGAACAATTATCTATTTCAAATCGTTCTAACCCTTTTTTTAGTCATAAAATAATTATTTTAGTTCATACATGCTTATTCGAAATAAAATAATACTATTTTATTAATATTCAAAAAATTAATAAGCAAGAAATTTAAAAAATAAATATGTTTACTGAACAAATTTAAATAGTTAAGAGTATTTGAACAATTATCTATTTAAAATCGCTATAACCTGTTGTTTATAATAAAACAATTGTTTCAGTTCATAAAGCTTATCCAAAATAAAATAATATTAATTTATTAATATTTCAAAATTAAGAAGTTGGAGATTGAAAAAATAAATCAATTTATTGAATCAGTTCAAATAATTATGGCAATTTGAACAAATATCTATTTCAAATTGTTATGAACAATTGTTTTGTCATAAAACAATTGTTTTTCATCATATAAGCCTCTTTGGAATAAAATAATACTAATTTATTAATATTTCAAAAATTATTGAGTAGGAGATTTAAAAAATAAATCTGTTTATCGAATTAGTTCAATAGTTATGACTATTTGCGCAATTATATTTTTCAAATCATTATAACCTTTTGTTTTGTCATAAAACAATTATTTATGTTCATACAAGCTTATTTAGAATAAAATAATACTAATCTAATAATATTATGAAAATTAATAACTAAGAGATTTAAAAGTAAATTTCTTTGCCAAATCAGTTCAATTAGTTAAGGCTATATGAATAATTATCTATTTCAAATGGTTATGACCTTTTTGTTTTGTAGTAAAACAAATGTTTTTATTCATATAAGTTTGTTCAAAATAAAATAATATTAATTTATTAATATTTTAAAAATTAATAACAGATTGAAAAATAAATTTATTTAGCAAACCAGTTCAATTAGTTATAACAGTTTGAACAATTATTTATTTCAAATCATTATGACCATTCGTTTTGTCATAAAACAATTTTTTCTATTGATATAGTCTTATTCGAAATAAAGTAATGTTAGTTTATTAATATTCTAAAAATTAATAAGTAATGGATTTAAAAAATTAATCTATTGGCCTGACTAATGCAAATAGTTTTGACTGTTTGAACAACTATCTATTTAAAATCATTATGACCTTTTGTTTTGTCACAAAACAATTGTTTCTGTTCCTACAAGCTTATTTGTAATAACTTAATTCTAATTTATTAATATTCCAAAAATTAATAAGTAAGAGATTTAAAAACTAAATCTGTTTATCAAATAAATTCAAATAGTTATCATATTTAAGCGATTACCTATTTTAAATAGCTATAATCTTTTGTTTTGTCATAAAATAATTTTTTCTATTCATACAAGCTTATTTCAATTAAACTAATACAAATTTACTAATATTCAGACAATTAATAAGTAAAAGATTTAAAAAAACAACTTTATTTAATGAATAAATTCAAATAGTTATGACTATTTGAACAATTATTTATTTCAAATTGTTATGACTCTTTGTTTTGTCAAAAAATAATTGTTTTTGTTCATAGAAGCTTATTTGGATTAAAGTAATATTAATTTATTAATATTTCCACAATTAATAAGTAAAAGATTTCAAAAATAAATATGTTTACCTAATAAGTTCAAATAGTCATAACTATTTGAATAATTATCTATTTCAAATCATTATGACTTGTTGTTTCATTATAAAACAAATGTATCAGTTCATATAGGCTTATTTGAAATAAAATAATACTAATTTATTAATATTTCAAAAATTAATGAGCAAGAGATTTAAAAAATGAATCTATTTACTGAAGAAGTTTGAAATGTTATGACTATTTGAACAATTTTCTAGTTCAAATCATTATGACATTTTATTTTGTCATAAAATAATTGTTTTTGCTCATACAAGCTTATTCCAAATAAAATAATACTAATTTATTAATATTCCAAAAAATTAATAAGAAAAATTTTAAAAGTAAATCTATTTTCTAAACACATTCAAATAGTTATGACTATTTGAACAATTATGTATTTCAAATAATTATGACCTTTTGTTTTGTCATAAACCAATTGTTTCTATTCATACAAGTGTATTCAAAATAAAATAATACTAGTTTATTAATATTCCAAAAATTAATAAGATTTAAAAAATAAATTTATTTACTTATGCTTGTTTGAACAATTATTTATTTCAAATAGTTATGATCTTTTGTTTTGTTGTAAAACAATTGTATTTGTTCATACAAGTTTATTCAAAATAAAATATATTAATTTATTAATATTCTAAAAAATAATAGGTAAAAGATTTAAAAATAAATCTATTTACCCAACAAGTTCAAATAGTCATGTCCATTTGAACAATTATCTATTTCAAATCATTGTAACCTTTTGTTGTTTAATAAAATAATTATTTTTGTTCAAGCAAAATTATTCAAAATAAAATAATACTAATATATTAATATTTTGAAAATTAATAAGAGATTTAAAAACTCAACTTGCTTACAGAAACAGTTTAAATAGTTTTGACTATGTGAAGAATTATCTATCTCAAATCATTATGATCTTTATTTCATCATAAAACAATTGTTTCTTTTCATACAAACTTATTTGGATTAAAATAATACTAATTTAATAATATTCCTAAAACTAATAAGTAAGAGATTTAAAAAATAAATGTGTTTGCCAAACCAGTTCCAATAGTTAAGACTATTAGAACAATTATATGTTTCAAATCATTTTGACCTTTTATATAGTCATAAAATAATTATTTTAATTCATACAAGCTTATTCAGAATAAAGTAATACTAATTTATTAACATTCAAAAATTTAATGAGCAAGAGATTTAAAAAAACAATTTAGTTATCGAACAAGTTCAAATAGATTTGACTATTTGAACTATTATTTATTTAAAGTCATTAGACCTTTTGTTTTAACATAAAAGAATTGTTTCAGTTCATAAAAACTTATCTGAAATAAAATATTACTACTTTATTAATATTTCAAATATTAAAGAGCAAGTTATGACTATTTGAACAAATATCAATCTCAAATCATTATGATCTCTGTTTTCTCATAAAACAATTGTTTCTGATCATACAAGCTTATTAAAAAAAATAATACTAATTTTATAATATTTTGAAAATTAGTAAGAGATTTAAAAAAATAAATGTATTTGCCAAACCAATTCAAATAGTTAAGACTATTAGAATAATTTTTAATTTCAAATCATTCTGACTTTTTGTTTAGTCATATAATAATGATTTCAATTCATACAAGCTTATTCGGAATAAAATAAAACTAATTTAATAACATTCAAAAAATTAATAAGTAAGAGATTTGAAAAAATAACTTTGTTTACTAAACAAGTTCAAATAGTTATTACTATTTGAACAATTATCAATTTAAAATTGTTATGACCTTTTGTTTTGTCATAATCAATTTTTTTAGTTCATAAAAGCTTATCCAAAATAAAATAATACTACTATATTAATATTTTAGAAGTTAATAAGTAAGAGATTTAAAAAGTAAATTAGTTTACTGTATCAGTTTAAATAATTATAGCCATTTAAATAGCTATCTATTTCAAATTGTTATTACCTTTTGTTTCCTCATAAAACAATTGCATTTCAATATAGAAGCTTATTCAAAATAAAATAATACTAATTAACTAATATTTCAAGAATTAGTAAGAGATTTAAAAAATAAATCTGTTTATCAAACCAGTTCAAACTATTTGAATAATTATCTATTTCATATTGTTATAATCTTTTGTTCTATCATAAGACAATTTTTTTGTTCATATAAGCTTATTCGAAATAAAATAATACTAATTTAGTAATATTTTAAATAATTAATTAGTAAGAGATTTAAAAAGAAAATTTGTTTACTAAACCATTTCAAATAGTTTTGACTATTTAAATAATTATATATTTCAAATCATTATAACTTTTTATTTTGTCATCAAACAATTGGTCCTGTTCATATTACTTTATTCAAAATAGAATAATACTAATTTAATAACGTTTCGAAACTTAATAACCAAGAAAATTTTAAAAATAAATTTAATTGTCAAACCAGTTCAAATAGTTAAGACTATATGAATGATTATTTGTTCCAAATCGTCATGACCTTTTTCTTTTGTTGTAAAATAATTGTTTTATTCAAACAAGCTTATTTTGATTAAAATAATGCTAATTTAATAATATTTCAAAATTTAATAAGCAAAAGATTTAAAAAATAAATTTATTTATCAAATCAGTTCAAATGGTTAAGATTATTAAAACAGTTATCTATTTGAAATCATTCTGACCTTTTGTCTAGTCATAAAAGAATTGTTCTAGTTCATACAAGCTTATTCAGAATAAATTAATACTAATTTATTAATATTAAGAAAATTAATAAGAAAGAGATCTAAAAAAAATCTATTTATCAAACAAATTCAAATAGTTATTACTTTTTGAACAATTGTCTATTTAAAATCATTATAACCTTTTGATTTGTCATAAAATAATTGTTTCAGTTAATACAAGCTTAGTTGGAATAAAATAATACTAATTTATTAATACTTACTAAAATAATAACTAAGAAACTTAAAAAATAAATTGTTTACTGAATTAGTTAAAATAATTATAGCCATTTGAACGATTATCTATATCAAATCATTATGACCTTTTGTTTTGTCATAAAATAATTTTTTTATCATACAAGCTTATTCAAAATAAAATAATACTAATTTATTAATATTTTAAAAATTAAGAGATTTAAAAAATAAATATGTTTACCAAACTAGTGCAAATAGTTATGACTGTTTGAATAATTATCAATCTCAAATCATTAAGATCTTTATTTTGTCATAAAACAATTGTTTTTGATCATAGAAGCTTATTTGATTAAAAATAATACTAATTTAATAATATTCTAAAAATTAATAAGTAAGAAATTTAAAAAATAAATATGTTTGCCAAGTCAATTCAAATAGTTAAAACTATTAGAATAATTATCTATTTCAAATCATTTTGACCTTTTATTTAGTCATAAAATATTTGTTTCATATCTTAAAAGCTTATTCAAAATAAAATAAGCTAAATTTATTAACATTCAAAAAATTAATAAGGAAATGATTTCAAAAAATAAATCTATTTACCAAATAAGTTTAAATAGTGATGACTATTTGCATAATTATTTATTTAAAATCATTATGACCTTTTGTTTTTACATAAAAAATTGATTCAATTCATAAAAGCTTATCCAAAATAAAATAATACTAGTTTCTTAATAATTCAAAAATTAATAAGCAAGAGTTTAAAATAAATTTGTTTATCAAACAAATTTAAATAGTTATGACTATTTGAACAATTGTCTATCTAAAATCGTTATGACCTCTTTTTTATTTGTCATAAAACAATTGTTTCAATACATACAAGCTTAGTCAAAATAAAGTAATACTAATTTATTACTATTTCAAAAATTAATAAGTGATTTAAAAAATGAATTTGTTTATTAAATTAGTTTAAATAATTATGGCCATTTCAACAATTATCTATTTCAAATCGTGATTACCTTTTGTTTGGTCATATAACAATTGATTTTTATCATATATGTTTATTCCAAATAAAATAATGGCAATTTATTAATCTTTCGAAAATTAATAAGAGATTTAAAAAATAATATTTTTACCGAACCAGTTTAAATAGTTATGACTATTTGAACAATTGTATACTTCAAATCCTTATAACCTTTTTTTTTTTGCCATAAACAATTATTTCTATTCATACAAGCTTATTAAAAAAAATAATACTAATACAAAAATATTCCTAAAATTAATAACGTGGAGATTTGAAATATAAATTTATTTACCAAACTAGTTCAAATAGTTAAGACTATATGAACAATTATCTATTTCAAATCATTTTTGTTTTGCCATAAAACAATCTTTTTCAATTCATACTAGCTTATTTGGAATAAAATAAAATGAATTTATTAATATTTAAAAAATTAATATTTAAGAGATTTAAAAAATAATTTTGTTTACCTAATCAGTTCAAATAATTATAACTATTTGAACAATTATCTATTTCAAATCACTATGACCTTTTGTTTTGTCATAAAACAAATGTTTTTGTTCATATAAGTTTGTTTAGAATAAAATAATACTAATCCATTAATATTTCAAAAATTAATAATAGATTTTAAAAAATAAACCTATTTATTAAACCAGTTCAAATTTGAGCAATTATTTATTTCAAATTTATATGATTTTTTGTTTTGTTACAAAACAATAAATTTTTGCTCATAAAAGCTTATTCGGATTAAAATAATACTATTTTATTAATATTTCAACAAATAATAAGTAAAAATTTTAAAAAATAAATACGTTTATTGAACAAAATCAAATAGTCATGACTATTTGAATAAGTATTTATTTCAAATCGTTATGACCTTTTGTTTTGTCATAAAAAATTATTTTAGTCCATATTAGCTTGTTTGAAATAAAATGTTACTAAGTTATTAATATTCTGAAAATTAATTATTAAGAGATTTAAAAAATGAACATGTTTACAAAACAAGTTTAAATAATTATGACTATTTGAATAATTATCTATTTGAAAATCACTATAACCTTTTATTTTGTCACCAAAAGATTTTTTTTTGTTTATACAAGCTTATTTCGAATAAAATAATACAATTTATTAATACTAAGACAATTAATAGGTAAAAGATTTAAAAATATATATTTGTTGACTAAACAAGTTGAAATCATTATGATTAATTGAATAATTATTTATTTCAAATTGTTATGACTTTCTGTTTTGGCATAAAACAATTGTTTCTATTCATAAAAGCTTATTTGGATTAAAATAAAATTAATTTATAAATATTTCAATGAATAATAAGTAAAGATTTAAAAAATAAATATGTTTACGTAACAAGTTCACATAATCTTTACTATTTGAATAATTATCTATTTCAAATCATTATGACCTTTTGTTTTGTAATAAAACAATTGTTTCATTCATATAAGCTTATTTGAAATAAAATAATACTAATTTTTAATATTCTGAAAATTAATGAGTAAGAGAAGTAAAAAATTAATCCGTTTACCAAACATGTTCAAATAGTTATGACTATCTGAACAATTATCTATTTCAAGACATTATGACCTTTTGTTTTGTTATAAAACAATTGGTTCTATTCAAGCAAGCTTATTTTGAATAAAATAATATAAACTTATTAATATTTGAAAAATTAATAAATAAATATTTAAAAAATAAATATGTTTTCTGAACTCGTTCAAATAGTTATGACTATTTGAACAATTATTTATTTCAAATCGTTATGACCTTTTGTTTTGTTATAAACCAATTGTTTCTGTTCATAAAAGCTTATTTGGAATGAAATAATACTAATTTATTAAATTTCCAAAAATTAATGGTAAAAGATTTAAGAAAAGTAAATCCGTTTACTAAGTTCAAATAGTTATGACTCTTTAAACAATTATTTATTTCAAATTGTTATGATCTTTTGTTTTTTCATAAAACAATTGTTTCTATTCATACAATTTTGTTTGAAATAAAATAATTCTAATTTATTAATATTCTAAAAATTAATAAATAGGAGATTTAAAAAATAAATGCGTTCACCAAACAAGTTGAAATAGTCATGTCCATTTAAGCTATTATCTATTTCAAATAGATATAGCATTTTGTTTGGTTGTAAAACAATTATTTATATTTATAAAAAATTATTTAGAATAAAATAATACTAATTTATTAATATTTCAAAAATTAATAAGAGATTTGAAAACTAAATCTATTTATCAAACTAGTTTAAATAGTTATGACTACTTTAACAATTATCTATCTCAAATCATTATGTTCTTTGTTTTGTAATAAAACAATTGTTTCTATTCATACAAGCTTATTCGAAGTAAAATATTGCTAAATTAATAATATTCTAAAAATTATATGTAAGAGAATTAAAAAATAAATGTGTTTGCTGAACCAATTCAAATAGTCAAGACTATTAGAACAATTATCTGTTTCAAATTGTTCTAACTTTTTGTTTAGTCATAAAATAATTTTTTCAGTTCATACATGCCTATTCGAAATAAAATAATACTAATTTATTAACATTCAAAAAACTAATAAAGAAGAAATTAAAAAAAATAAACTTGTTTACCAAACAAGTTCAAATAGTTATGACTATTTGAATAATTATCTATTTATAAGAAGTATGACCTTTTGTTTTATCATAAAACAATTGTTTCAGTTTATAAAAGCTTATCCAAAATAAAATAATATTAGTTTATTAATATTTCAAAAATTGAAAAGTTAAAGATTTAGAAAATAAGTTAGTTTATCGAATTGTTTTAAATAATTATGGCCATTTAAACAATTATCTATTTCAAATAGTTACAAACTTTTGTTTTATCATAAAAAATTTTTTTTTCATCATACAAGCCTATTCAAAATAAAATAATACTAATTTATTAATATTTCAAAAATTAATAAGTAAAAGATTTAAAAAAAAACAAATTACCAAACCAGTGTCTATTTGAACAATTATCTATTTCAAATCATTATAACCTTTTATTCTGTTATAAAATAATTGTTTTAGTTCATATAAGCTTATTTGGAATAAAATAATACTAATTTAATAATATTCCAAAAATTGATAACTAAGAGATTTAAAAAATAAATTTGTTCATCAAAAGAGTTCAAATAATTAAGACTATATGAATAATTATCTATTTATCAAAAATTATGGCCTTTTGTTTGGTAATATAACAATTGTTCTTGATCATTCAAGCCTTTTCAGAATAAAATAATACTAATTTATTAATCTTTCAAAAATTAATAAGTAAGAAATTTAAAAAATAAATCTGTTTACTAAAGTAGCTTAAATATATAACTATTTGAACAATTGTAAATTGCAAATTGTTCTAACCTTTTGTTCTGTATACAAGCTTATTCAGAATAAAATAATACTAATATAATAATATTCTAAAAATTAATAACTAAGAGCATTAAAAAATAAACTTGTTTGCCAAACCAATTCAAAAATTTAAGACTATATGAACAATTATCTATTTCAAATCATTATGACATTTTCTTTTGTCCTAAAATAAGTTTTTTCGAATTCATACTAGCTTATTTGGAATAAAATAAAATGAATTTATTAATATTTCAAAATTAATAAGTAAGAGATTTAAAAAATAATTCCATTTACCTAACCAGTTCAAATAATTATGAATATCTAAACAATTATTTATTTCAAATCGTTATGACCTTTTGTTGTGTCATAAAACAAATGTTTTTGTTCATATAAGTTCATTTGGAATAAAGTAATACTAATCTATTAATATTTCAAACATTAATAAGAGATTTAAAAAATAAATCTATTTATCAAATGAGTTCAAATAGTTATGACTATTTGAGCAATTATTTATTTCAAATAGTTATGACTTTTTGTTTTGCTATAAAACAATTGTTTTCTATTCATACAAGCTTATTTAGATTAAAATAATACTAATTTATTTATATTTCAACAATTAATTAGTAAAAAATTTAAAAAATAAATATGTTTACTAAACTAGATCAAATAGTCATGATTATTTTAATAATTATCTATTTCAAATCATTATGACCTTTTTGTTTTGTCATAAAAATTTATTTTGGTTCATATAAGCTTATTCAAAATAAAATAATACTAAGTTATTAATATTACAAAAATTAACAAGTAAGATATTTAAAAAATGAATCTCTTTGTCAAACAAGTTTAAATAATTTGACTATTTCAATAATTATCTTGTTGAAATTGCTATGACCTTTTGTTTTATCATAAAATTATTTTTTCTATTCATATAAGCTTGTTTTGAATAAAATAATACAAATTTATTAACATAATGACAATTAATAAGTAAAACATTTAAAAAATAAATATGTTTACTGAACAAGTTCAAATCTTATGACTATTTAAACAATTATTTATTTCAAATTCTTATGATTTTTTGTTTTATTATAAAACAATTGTTTCTGTTCATACAAGCTTATTTAAATTACAAAATATTAATTTATTAATATTTTGAAAATTAATAAGTAAAAGATTTAAAAAATAAATTGTTTTCTGAACAAGTTCAAATAGTCTTGACTATTTGAATAATTATCTATTTTAAATGTTTCAGTTCATATAAGCTTATTTGAAATAAAATAATATTAATTTATTAATATTCCAAAAATTAATAAGAGAATTAAAAAATAAATTTATTTATCGAACATTGTAAAATAGTTATGACTATTTGAACAATTATCTATTTCAAAACGTTATTATATTTTGTTTTGTCATAAAATAATTGGTTCTATTCATGCAAGCTTATTTCAAATAAAATAATATAAATTTATTAATATTTGAAAATTTAATAAGTAAAAATTTAAAAAGTAAATATGTTTTATGAACACGTTCAAATAGTTATGACTATTTGAATAATTATCTATTTCAAATTGTTATGACCTTTTGTTTTGTTATAAACCAATTGTTTCTGTTCATAAAAGCTTATTTGAAATAAAATAATACTAATTTATTAAAATTTTAAAAATTAATAAGTAAATGATTTAAAAAATAAATCTGTTTACCAAGTGAGTTCAAATAGTTATGACTATTTGAACAATTATTTATTTCAAATTGCTATGATCTTTTCTTTTGTCATAAAACAATTGTTTCTATTCATATAAATTTATTTGAAATAAAATAATACTAATTTATTAATATTCTAAAAATTAATAAGTTGGAGATTTAGAAAATAAATTTGTTCACTGAACAAGTTCAAATAGTCATATCCATTTGAGCTATTATCTATTTCAAATTATTATGACATTTTGTTTTGTCGTAACACAATTGTTTCTATTTATACAAAATTATTCAAAATAAAATAATACAAATTTATTAATATTTTGAAAATTAATAAGAGATTTAAAAACTAAATCTGTTTATCGAACCAATTTTAATGGTTATGATTATTTCAACAATTATCTATCTCGAATCGTTATGATTTTTGTTTTATCATAAAACAATTTTTTATATTCAAACAAGCTTATTTGGAGTAAAATATTGCTAAATTAATAGTATTCTAAAAATTAATAAGGGATTTAAAAAATAAATGTGTTTGTCGAATTGGTTTAAATAATTAAGACTATTAGAACAATTATCTATTTCAAATCGTTCTGACCTTTTGTTTAGTCATAAAATATTTTTTTCAGTTCATACATGCTTATTCAAAATAAAATAATACTAATTTATTAACATTCAAAAAATTAATAAACTACAAATTAAAAAAATAAATCTATTTACCAAACAAATTCAAATAGTTATAGCTATTTGAACAATTATCTATTTAAAATAAGTATGACCTTTTGTTTTATAATAAAACAATTGTTTTAGTTTGTAAAAGCTTATCTAAAATAAAATAATATTACTTTATTAATATTTTCAAAATTGATAAGTTAGAGATTTAAAAAATAAGTCAATTTATCAAATTGGTTTAAGTAATTATAACCATTTGAATAATTATTTATTTCAAATAGTTACAAACTTTTTTTTTGTTATAAAATAATTTTTTTCATCATACAAGCCTATTAAAAAAAATAATATTAATTTATTAATATTTCAAAAATTAATAAGTGATTAATAAGTGAATCTATATACTGAATCAATTCAAATAATTATGGCCATGCCAACAATTATCTATTTCAAATCGTTATTACCTTTTGCTTGGTTATATAATAATTGTATTTGAACAATCAAGCTTATTTGAAATAAAATAATACTAATTTATTAATCTTTCAAAAATTGATAAGTAAGAGATTTAAAAAATAAATTTATTTACCGAACTAGTTCAAATAGTTAATTTGAACAATTGTAAACTTCAAATTATTATAACCTTTTGTACTGTCGTAAAACAATTATTTTTGTTCATACAACTTATTCAAAATAAAATAATACTAATCCAAAAATTAATAACTAAGAGAATTAAAAAATAAATTTGTTTGCTGAATTAGTTCAAATATTTAAGACTATATGAACAATTATCTTTTTCAAATTGTTATGACCTTTTGTTTTGTCATAAAACAAATGTTTTTGTTCATATAAGTTTGTTTGGAATAAAGTAATACTAATCTATTAATATTTTGAATATTAATAGGAGATTTAAAAAATAAATCTATTTATCAAACTAGTTTAAATAGTTATGACTATTTGAGCAATTATTTATTTCAAATCATTGTGACTTTTTGTGCTTTTATAAAACAATTATTTTTGTTCATACAACTTATTCGGATTAAAATAATACTAATTTATTAATATTTCAACAATTAATAAGTAAAAAATTTTAAAAATAAATATGTTTATCAAACTAGATCAAATAATCATGACCTTTTATTTTGTCATAAAAGAATTGTTTCAATTCATACAAACTTATTGGGAATAAAATAATATTAATTTATTAACAATTTGAAAATTAATAATAAAAAAATTTTAAAAATGAATCTGTTTACTGAATAAATTTAAATAATTATGATTGTTTGAACAATTATCTACTTGAAATTGCTATAACCTTTTGTTTATTTATAAAAGATTTTTTTTGTTCATTCAAGCTTATTTCAAATAAAATAATAAAAATTTATTAATATTAAGACAATTAGTAAGTAAAAGATATAAAAATAAATCTGTTTACCGAATAAGTTCAAATCGTTATGACTATTTGTGCAATTATTTATTTTAACTTGTTATGACTTTTTGTTTTGTTATAAAACAATTGTTTCGATTCATACAAGGTTATTCATATTAAAATAATACTAATTTATTAATATTTCAACAATTAATAAGTAAAAGATTTTAAAAAATAAATATGTTTACTGAACAAGTTCAAATAGCATGACTATTTGAATAATTCTCTATTTCAAATCATAATGACCTTTTCTTTTATAATAAAACAATTGTTTCAATTCATATAAGTTTGTTTGAACTAAAATAATACTAATTTACTAATATTCCAAAAATTAATGAGTAAGAGAATTAAAAAAAGAAACTATTTACTAAATAAGTTCAAATAGTTATGATTATCTAAACAATTATCTATTTCAAAACATTATGACCTTTTGTTTTATCATAAAACAATTGGTTCTATTTATGCAAGCTTATTTAAAATTAAATAATTTAAATTTATTAATATTCCAAGAATTAATATCATTTGGAATAGAATATTACTAATTTATTAAAATTTCAAAAATTAATAAGTAAAAGATTTAAAAAATAAATCTATTTACTTAGCTACTTCAAATAGTTACAACTATTTAAACAATTACTTATTTTAAATTGTTATAATCTTTTGTTTTGTGATAAAAAAATTGTTTCTATTCATACAAGTTTATTTGAAATAAAATAATACTAATTTATTAATATTTTAAAAATTAATAATTTGGAGATATAAAAAATAAATCTGTTTTCAAATAAATTTAAACAGTCATGTCCATTTAAGCTATTATCTATTTAAAATTGTTATGACATTTTGTTTTATCGTAAAACAATTGTTTTTATTCATGCAAAATTATTCAAAATAAAATAATACTAATTTATTAATATTTCAAAAATTAATAAGAGATTTAAAAACTAAATTTGTTTACAAAATTAGTTCAAATAATTATGACTATTTTAACAATTATCTATCTCAAATCGTTATGATCTTCATTTTATCATAAAACAATTGTTTCTATTCATGCTAGCTTATTTGGAGTAAAATATTGCTAAACTAATAATATTTTAAAAATTAATAAGAAATTTAAAAAATTAATATGTTCATTGAACCAATTCAAATAGTTAAGATTATTAAAGCAATTATCTATTTCAAATCATTCTGACATTTATTTAGTCATAAAATAACTGTTTCAATTCATACATGCTTATTTGAAATAAAATAATACTCTTTTATTAACATTCAAAAAATTAATAAGCAAGAAGTTTAAAAGAATAAATCTGTTTATCAAACAAGTTCAAATATTTATGACTATTTAAACAATTATCTATTTAAAATCATTATGACCTTTTACTTTATCATCAAACAATTGTTTCAGTTCATAAAAGCTTATCCAAAATAAAATAATATTACTTTATTAATATTTCAAAAATTGAAAAGTTGGAGATTTAAAAAATAAATCAGTTCATTAAATCAATTCAAATAATTATCACCATTTGAACAGTTATCTATTTCAAATCTTTATTATTTTTTTTTACATAAAACAATTATTTTTCATCATACAAGCCTATTTCAAATAAAATAATACTAATTTATTAATATTTCAAAAATTAATAAGTAGGAGATTTAAAAAATAAATATGCTTACTGAACCAGTTCAAATAGTTATGGTTATTTGAATAAATATTTATTTCAAATCGTTATAACTTTTTGTTTTGTCATAAAATAATTATTAATGTTCAACAAGCTTATTCAAAATACAATAATACTAATCTAATAATATTATGAAAATTAATAACTAAAAGATTTAAAAAAAATAAATTTTTTTGCCGTTAAGGCTATATGAATAATTATGTATTTCAAACTGTTATGACCTTTTATTTTATCGTAAAACAAAAGTTTTAATTCATTTAAATTTGTTTGAAATAAAATAATATTAATTTATTAATATTTTGAAAATTAATAAGAGATTTAAAAAGTAAATCTATTTACCAAACTAGTTTAAATAGTTATAACAATTTGAACAATTATTTATTTCAAATTATTATAACCATTTGTTTTGTCATAAAACAATTGTTTCTACTGATACAATCTTATTCGAAATAAAGTAATGCTAATTTGTTAATATTCTAAAAATTAATGAGTAATAGATTTAAAAAATAATTTGATGGCCTGACCAATATAAATAGCTATAACTATTTGAAGAATTATCTATTTCAAAGCGTAATAACATTTTGTTTTGCTACAAAACAATTGTTTTTGTTTGTATAAGCTTACTCAAAATAACATAAATCTAATTTATTAATATTCCAAAAATTAATAAGTAAGAGATTTAAAACTAAATCTGTTTATCGATCAAATTCAAATAGTTACGACTTTTTGAATAATTATCTATTTCAAATTGCTATAACCTTTTGTTTTGTCATAAAATAATTTTTTCAAAGTAATTATTCAAATATTCATAACTATTTGAGCTTATTCGGAAAACAGATTTATTTTTTCAAATCTCTTGCTTATTAATTTTTTGAATATTAATATATTAGGATTATTTTATTCTGAATAAACTTGTATGATATGAAAGAAATATTTTATGACTAAAAAAAGGTTAGAACAATTTGAATAGATAATTATTCTAATAGTTTTAACTATTTGAACTAGTTCGATAAACACGTTTTTTTTAATTTTCTACTTATTAATTTTTGAAATATTAATAAATTAGTATTATTTTATTTTGAATAAGCTTGTATGATAAAAAAGCAATTGTTTTATAACGCAACAAAAAGTCTTAATGATTTGAAACAGATAATTGTTCAAATCACCATAATTATTTTAATTGATTCAATAAACAATTTTTTTTAAATATCTTATTAATTTTAGAAATATTAATAAATTAGTATTATTTTATTCTGTATAAGCTAGTATTAATTGAAACAATTGTTTTTTTACAAAACAAAAGGTCATAACGATTTTAAATAGACAATTGTTAAAATAGTAATAACTATTTAAACTTGTACGATAAAATATATTTTTTAAAATATTTTTATGATTAATTTTTTGAATGTTAATAAATTAGTATTATCTTATTTCGAATAAGCTTGTATGAACTGAAACAATTGTTTTATGAGTAAACAAAATGTTACAACGATTTGAAATAGATAATTGTTCTAATAGTCTTAACCGTATGAACTAGTTCGGTAAACAAATTTATTTTTTAAATCTCTAACCTATTAATTTTCAAAATATTATTAAATTTGCATTATTTTAATCTGAATAAGCTTGTATGAACAAAAAAATTGTTTTATGATAACAAAAGGTCATAATGATTTGAAATTGATAATCGTTCATATAGTCTTAACTATTTGAACTGGTTCGATAATTAGATTTATTTTTTTAATTTTCTTGGTTATTAAGTTTGAGGATATTTTTATATTAGTATTATTTTATTTCACATAAAATAGTATGAATAGAACCAATTGTTTGATGACAAAACAAAACTTTATAATGATTTAAACTAGATAATTATTACAAATAGTCAAAACTATTTGAAATAGTTTGGTAAACATATTTTACCTTTTAAATCGCTTACTGATTAATTTTCTAAATATTAATAAATTAGTATTATTTTATTTCGAACAAACTTATATGAATAATAACAATTGTTTTGAGATAAAACCAAAAAGTAATAGCGATTTGAAATAGATAATTATTTAAATAGTTATAATTATTTGAATTGGTTCTATAAATAGAATTATTTTTTAAATCTCTTATTTATAAAATTTTGAAATATTAACAAATTAGTTTTATTTTATTTCAAATAAACTTGTGTGAGCTGAAATAATTGTTTTACGACAACACAAAAGGTCATAATAATTTGAAACAGATAATTGTTCATATAGTCTTAGCTATTTGAACTGGTTCGACAAACAAATTTATTTTTTAAATCTCTTAGTTATGAATTTTTAAAATATTATTAAATTAGTATATTTTATTATAAATAAACTTGTATGAATAGAAATAATTATATTATGGTAGAACAAAAAGTTATAACAATTTGAAATAGATAATTATTCAAATAGTCATATCTATTTAAACTGGTTCAGTAAATAGATTTGTTTTTTAAATCTCTTACTAGTTCTTGAAATATTAATAAATTAGTATTATTTTATTTTAAATAAGCTTGTATGTTGAACAACAATTATTTTATGACAAAACAAAAGGCAATAATGATTTTATTTCAAATAAGCTTGTATGTTAAAAAAACAATTATCTTATGACATAATGAAAGATAATAATAACTTGAAATAGATAATTGTTCAAATGGCCATAATTATTTGAACTGATTCGATAAACTAATTTATTTTTTAAATCTCTTACTTATTAATTTTTGAAATATTAAAGAAGTAGTAATATTATTCAAATGGCCATAATTATTTGAACTTGTTTGATAAACAATTTTATTTTTTCAAATCTCTTGCTTATTAATTTTTTTAATGTTAATAAATTAGTGTTAATTTATTCTGACTAAACTTGTATGAACTAAAACAATTATTTTATGACTAAACAAAAGGTTAGAATGATTTGAAATAGAAAATTATTCTAATAGTCTTAACTATTTGAACTGATTCGACAAACACATTTATTTTTTAAATCTCTTTTTAATTTTTGAAATATTATTAAATTAGTATTATTTTTATCTAAATAAGCTTGTATGATCAAAAACAATTGTTTTATGACAAAACAAAAGGCCATAATGATTTTAAATAGATAATTGTTCAAATAGTCATATCTATTTTAGCTTGTTCGATAAACATATTTATTTTTAAAATCTCTTGCTTATTAATTTTTCAAATGTTAATAAATTAGTATTATTTTAATCCGAATAAGCTTATATAAACTGAAATAATTGTTTTATGACTAAATAAAAGGTCGAAACGATTTGAAATAAATAATTATTCTAATAGTCTTAACTATCTGAACTAGTTCGACAAAGCACATTTATTTTTTTATTATTAAATTAGTATTATCTTAATTCAAATAAGCTTATATGAAAAGAAACAATTGCTCTATGACAAAATAAGGATCATAATGATTTGAGATAGATAATTGTTCAAATAGTCATAACTATTTTAATTGGTTCAATAAATAGATTTAGTTTTTAAATCTCTTTTTAATTTTTAAAATATTAATAAATTAGTATTATTTTATTTTGAATAATTTTGTATGAACATAAACAATTGTTTTACAACAAAACAAAAGGTCATAACAATTTGACATAGATAACTATTCAAATGGACATGACTATTTGAACTTGTTTAGTAAACAAATTTATTTTTTAAATCTCCTACCTATTAATTTTTAGAATATTAATAAATTAGTATTATTTTAGTCTAAATAAATTTGTATGAATATAAACAAATATCATAACTATTCGAAATAAATAATTATTTAAATAGTCATAACTATTCAAGCTTAGTTAGTAAATAGATTTATTTTTTAAATCTTTTACTTATTAATTTTAGGTTTATTAATAAATTAGTATTATTTTATTTCAAATAAGCTTGTATGAACAAAAACAATTGGTTTATGACAAAACAAAAGGTCATAACTGTTTGAAATAAATAATTATTTAAATAGTCAAAACTATTTTAACATGTTTAGAAAACATATTTACTTTTTAAATTTTTACTTATTAATATTTGGAATATTAATAAATTTATATTATTTTGTTTGGAAAAATTTGTATGAACAGTAACAATTTTTTATGATAAAACAAATGGTAAAAACGATTTGAAATAGATAATTGTTCAAATAGTCATTACTATTTGAACTTATTCGGTAAATAGATTCATTTTTTAAATCTCTTACTCATTAATTTTCAAAATATCAATAAATTAGTATTATTTTATTTCGAATAAGTCTATATGAACTGATACAATTGTTTTATAATGAAACAAAAGATTATAATGATTTGAAATAGATAATTATTCAAATAGTTATGACTATTTGGACTTGTTGGGTAAACATACTTATTTTTAAAATCTTTTACTTATTAATTGTTGAAATATTAATAAATTAATATTATTTTAATTCAAATAAGCTTGTATGAACAAAAATAATTGTTTTGTAATAAAACAAAAATTCATAATGATTTAAAATAAATAATTGTTCAAATAATCATAACTATTTAAACTTATTCAGTAAATAGATTTTTTAAAATCTTTTACTTATTAATTGCTTGAATATTAATAAATTTGTATTATTTTATTTGAAATAAGCTTGTATGAATAGAAAAAATTGTTTTATCACAAAGCAAAAGGTTATAGCAATTTAAAATAGATAATTGTTCAAATAGTCATAACTATTTGAACTTGTTAAGTTAACAGATTCATTTTTTAAATCTCTCACTTTTTAAGTTTCAAAATATTAATAAGGTAGACTTATGTTATTTTGAATAAGCTTGTACAAACAGAAACAATTGTTTTGTGATAAAACAAAATGTTTTAATGATTTGAAGTAATAATTGATCAAACAGTCATAACTATTTGCATTGGTCAGGCCAACAGATTCATTTTTTAAATCCGTTACTAATTAATTTTTAGAATATTAATAAATTAGTTTTACTTTATTTCAAATAGGACTATATGAATAAAAATAATTCTTTTAGGACAAAACAAATAATCATAACAATTTGAAAAAAATAATTGTTTAAATAGTTAAATTAATTAAATTGGTTTAGTAAACAGATTTTTTTTAATTCTCTTACTTATTAATTTTCAAAATACTAATAAATTAATATTATTTTATTCTGAACAAACTTATTTGAATAAAAATGTTTGTTTACGACAAAACAATAGGTCATAACAATTTGAAATAGATAATTGTTCAAATAGTCATAATTATTTAAACTGGTTCAGCAAATAGAATTATTTTTTTTTAATCTCTTATTGTTTAATTTTTGAAATATTAATAAATTTGTTTTATTTTATTTTGAATAAATTAGTAACAACTAAAAAAATTGTTTAATACAAAACAAAAGGTTAAACAATTTGAAATAAAGAATTGGTCATATAACCATAACTATTTAAACTGGTTTGGCAAACAAATTTATTTTTTAAATGTCTTAGTTCTTAATTTTCATAATATTATTACATTAGTATTATTTTATTCCGAATAAGCTTGTATGAACAAAAATAATTGTTTTATGATAAAACAATAGGTTATAACAATTTGAAATATATAATTGTTCAAATAGTCATAACTACTTAAACTGCCACGATAAACATATTTAGGTTTTCAATCTCCTACGTATTAATTTTTTAAATATTAATAAATTAGTATTATTTTATTTTGAATAGGCTTTTATGATGAAAAACAATTATTTTATGAGAAAACAAAAGTTCATAACAATTTGAAACAGATAATTGTTTAAGCTTTTATGAACTAAAATAATTGTTTTATGATAAAATAAAAGGTCATGATGATTTAAATAGATGATTGTTCAAATAGTCATAACTATTTGAACTTGTTTGATAAATAGATTTACTTTTTTTAATTTCTTGCCTATTAATTTTTTGAATGTTAATAAATTAGCATTATTTTATTTTTAGTAAGCTTTATAAAGTGAAACAATTATTTTATGACTAAACAAAAGGTCAAAATGATTTGAAATAGATAATTGTTCTAATACTATTAACTATTTAAACAGGTTTGGCAAACACATTTGTTTTTTAAATCCTTACTTATTAATTTTTAGAATATTATTAATTTAGCAATATTTTACTCCAAATATGGCTGTATGAATAGAAACAAATGTTTTAGGATGAAACAAAGATTATAACGATTTGAAACAGATAATTATTCAAATAGCCATAACTATTTGAAATTGTTCGGTAAAGAGATTTAGTTTTTAAATATCTTAATAATTTTCAAAATAGTAATAAATTAATATTATTTTTTCTAAATAATTTTGTAAGAACAGAAACAATTGTTGTTATGACAAAACATATGTCATAACAATTTGAAATATATAGTAGTTCAAATGGACAAGACAAGTTGAACTTGTGTGGAAAATAGATTAATTTTTTAAATCTTCAACTTATTAATTTTTAAAATAATAATAAATTAGTATTATTTTATTTCAAATAAACTTGTATGAATAGAAACAATTGTTTTATGAGAAAACAAAAGATCATAATGATTTGAAATAAATAATTGATCAAATAGTCATAACTATTTGAATTCGCTCGGTAAATAGATTTATCTTTTTAAATCTTCTACATATAAATTTTGGAATATTAATAAATTAGTATTATTTTTATTTTGAATAAGCTTGTTTGAATAGAAACAATTGGTTTATGACAAAAAAAATGATCATAACCATTTGAAATAGATAATTATTCGAATAGTTCTAAATATTTGAACATGTTCAAAAAATAGATTTATTTTTAAAATTTTTACTTATTAATTTTTGGAATATTAATAAATTTATAATATTTTATTCGAATTAATCTTGCATGAATAGAACCGATTTTTTATGATAAAACAAAAGATAATAATGTTTTGGAATAGATAATTATTTAGATAGTCATAACTTTTTGAACTTGTTCAAAAAATAGATTCATTTTTTTAATTCTCTTACTCATTAATTTTTGGAATATTAATAATTGTTTAGTAAACATATTATTTTTTAAATCTTTTACTTATTAATTGTCAAAGTATTAATAAATTAATATTATTTTACCATTTGTTTTATCATAAAACAATTGTTTCTGTTCATATAATCTTATTTGAAATAAAGTAATGCTAATTTATTAATATTTTGAAAATTAATAAGTAATGGATTTAGAAAATGTATCTTTTGGCTTGACCAGTGCAAACAATTTTGACTATTTGAATAATTATCTATTTCAAATTGTTATGACCTTTTGTTTTCTCACAAAACAATTGTTTTTGTTCATACAAGCTTATTCAGAATAACATAATTCTAATTTATTAATATTCCAAAAATTAATAAGTGAGAGATTTAAAAAATGAATCTTTTTACTAAACAAGTTCAAATAATTATGGCTATTTGACCAATTATCTAGTTCAAATTGTTATAACCTTTTGTATTGTCATAAAATAATTTTTTCTATTCATACAAGCTTATTTCAAATCTGTTTACTGAATAATTTTGAATAGTTATTACTATTGAAACAATTATTTATTTCAAATCGTTAAGACCTTTTGTTTTGTCATAAAATAATTATTTTTGTTCATATTAGCTTATTCGATTAAAATAATATTAATTTATTAATATTTCAACAATTTATAAGTAAAAGATTTAAAAAATAAATATGTTTACTGAACAAGTTCAAATAGTAATAATTATCTATTTCAAATCATTATGACCTTTTGTTTCGCCATAAAATAATTATATCAATTCATATAGGCTTATTCGAAATAAAATAATACTAACTTATTACTATTCCAAAAATTAATGAGTAAGAGATTTAAAAAATGAATCTATTTACCAAACAAGTTCAAATAGTTATGACTATTTGGACAATTATCTATTTCAAATTGTTATTACCTTTTGTTTTGCCATAAAATAATTGTTTCTATTCATACAAGCTTATTTCAAATAAAATAATATAAATTTACTTATATTCCAAAGATTAATAAGTAAAAATATAGAAAATAAATTTGTTTTTTGAACACGTTCAAAATAGTTATGACCATTTGAATAATTATCTATTTCAAATCATTATGATCTTTTGTTTTGTCATAAACCAATTGTTTCTATTCATAAAAGCTTATTCGAAATAAAATAACACTAATTTATTAAAATTTCAAAAATTAATAAGTAAAATATTTAAAAAATAAATTTATTTACCAAGTTAGTTCAATTAATTATGACTATTTAAATAATTATTTATTTCAAATCGTTATGATCCTTTGTTTTGTAATAAAACAATTGTTTCTATACACACAAAATTATTCAAAATAAAATAATACTAATTTGTTAATATTTTAAAAATTAATAAGAGATTTAAAAACTATATCTGTTTATTGAACCAATTCAAATAGTTATGACTATTTGAATAATTATCTATCTCAAATCGGTATGATCTTTGTTTTGTCATAAAATAATTGTTTCTGTCCATACAAACTTATTCAGAGTAAAATATTGCTAAACTAATAATATTCTAAAAATTAATAAGTAAGAGATTTAAAAAATAAATGTATTTGTTGAACCAGTTCAAATAGTTAAGACTATTATAATAATTATCTATTTCAAATCATTCTGACCTTTTGTTTAGTCATAAAATAATTGTTCAGTTCATACATGCTTATTCGAAATAAAATAATATTATTTTATTAACATTCAAAAAATTAATAAGCAAGGAATTAAAAAATAAATTTTACCAAACAAGTTTAAATAATTATGACTATTTAAACAATTATCATTTTAAAATCATTATGACCTTTTGTTTTATCATAAAACAATTGTTTCATTTCATAAAAGCTTATCCAAAATAAAATAATATTACTTTATCAATATTTCAAAAATTGAGAAATAATATTACTTTATTAATATTTCAAAAATTAAGAAGTTGGAGATTTAAAACATAAATCATTTTATTGAATCATTTCAAATAGTTATGGCCATTTGAACAATTATCTATTTCAAATCATTTTAAACTTTTGTTTTGCCATAAAACAATTGTTTTTCATCATACAAACCTAATTAGAATAAAATAATACTAGTTTATTAATATTTCAAAAATTAATAAGTAGGAGATTATCTATTTACTGAACTAGTTCAAATAATTATGATTATTTAAACAATTATATATTTCAAGTCATTATAACCTTTTGTTTTGTCATAAAACAATTATTTATGTTCATACAAGCTTATTCGAAAGAAAATAATACTAATCTAATAATATTATAAAATTTAATAATTAAGAGGTTTGAAAAATAAATTTATTTGTTAAACCAATTCAAATAATTAAGGCTATATAAATAATTATCTATTTCAAATCGTTATATTCTTTTATTTTGTCATAAAATAAATGTTTTTGTTAATATAATTTTGTTTAGAATAAATAATATTAATTTATTAATATTTTGAAAATTAATAAGAGATTTAAAAAACAAATTTGTTTACCAAACTAGTTCAATTAGTTATAGCAATTTATCAATTATTTATTTCATATTGTTATAACCCTTTATTTTGTCATAAAACAATTATTTCTATTGATATAGTCTTATTCAGAATAAAGTAATGCTAATTTATTAATATTCTAACAATTACTAAGTAAGGAATTTAAAAAATGAATTTGTTGGCCTGATCATGGCAAATAGTTTGACTATTTGAACAATTATCTATTTTAAATCATTATGACCTTTTTTATTTTGTCACAAAACACTTGTTTTTGAATTACAAGGAATATCTAATTAATATTTATATAGTATTTATATTCAAAATAAAACAACTATTTGAATATTAGTCATCTTATTCTTAATTTTATATTCTTATAATTAGCAATTTTATTTACAATTCAAATTATTCAAATATTATAATAAATTATTATTAATTTGTTTGCAATGACCAATATTTATTAAATTATTTTAATATTGTTATTTATTTAAGCAATATTTTAAATATAATAATAATATTAATTTAAGTAATATTAAATGGTAAAATTTAAATATAATTAACAAATAAATTATAGTTATAATTAAATGTTAAATATTTTTAAATCTCATTTCATAAGTTACTATTTTGATGTGGCTCTTTATAAAGTCATTGTCCTACACTTTCTCTAGAAATAACATCCTTCAAAAAAACAGGTTCATGATGAAGTAATCTTGGAAGGACCAAGTGAGTCAGCTGATATTGCAAAAGTAGTTATTATTGAGTGCATGTCAAAACCCTTTAAAGGAAATTATTCTAATTTAATATTAATTATAACAGTTATCCAAATAATATTTTAATTTATTAAAATATAATAAATTTAGATATGAAATTAATAATTAATTTATTTTATTGAATATTAACTATTAATAAGTATATTTAATAACTATTATAATTAATATTAAATTAGAATAATTTCCTTTGAATATGTATAATTAATACATAATCATATTAAATTATTATAATCATGATTATAATTCAATATCATAATATTAAATTTAATAATAATTAAATATTATTATAATATTATTAAATATTATTTAATATATATAAGAATTTATATTTAATAAATTAATAATTAAATAAAGATAATAATAATTTTATTTAAATAATAATTCATGATTAATAAATTATTTATTTTAAATATTATTTTATTTAATTTTAATAATCAATTTAAAATATATTAATAGATAATTAAATATAATACAAGCTATTTCTATTAATTTATTTTGGATGATTTTAAATAAGTCAAAACTATTGCAATTATTTAAATTAAAAATAAATAATTAAGTAAATAGATAATCATTAATTAATTAAATATAAAACAAAATAATTTTATTGTTATAAATATATTATTATCTTAATTATTAATAAAGTATTAATTAGTATTTAATTGTAATTATTTAAATTTATTATATTGTAATTACATAATAATATTATTAGGATAATTTTAATTATTATCATTATACTAATTTTAATCTATTATAATTTATTTAATAATTATAATTAATATTTTAATCTTTATTAAATAATAATTTATATATTTAAATAACTAATATTTAAATGTTCAAATAGTCATAATTATTTAAACTTGACCGATAAAAATATTCATTTTTTAATATTTGTTAATTTGTATGATAATTCAAATAACTGGGTATTAATAAGTAAGAGATTTATTTGTACTAATTATAATCCTTATTAATTATAATTACTTATTAATATTTATTATAATTATAATAGAAAATTAATATATGTTAAATTTTAATTAGATTATTAAATATATTAATAATATTAATATAATATTATTAACAATATTAATAATTTATTCAATAGCCATTAATAATATTGTTAATTATTAATACAATTATTTATTAATGATTCTTAAATTTTTTTTAGTATATACAAGCTAATTTGAAATAATATAATATAATTTTATTAACATTCAAAAAATTAATAAGCAAGAAATTTTAAAAAATAAATCTATTTATCGAATAAGTTCAAATAGTTATAATTATGTGAACAATTATCTATTTAAAATCATTATGACCTTTTGTTTTATCATAAAACAATTGTTTCAGTTCAATAATAATTTATTATTTATTATTATCTAAATTAATTTATTTACTATCTCGAATAGAAAAAATTGTTTTATGACAAAAAAAAGATCATAATGATTTGAAATAAATAATTATTCAAATAGTCATAACTATTTGAACTTGCTTAGTAAACAAATTTATTTTTTAAATCTTTTACTTATTAATTTTTGAAATTTTAATAAATTAGTACTATTTTATTTCGAAAAAGCTTTTATAACTAGAAACAATTGGTTTATGACAAAATAAAAGGTCATAACGATTTGAAATAAATAATTCTTCAAATAGTCATAACTATTTGAATGTGTTTAGAAAACATATTTATTTTTTAAAATTTTACTTATTAATTTTTGGAATATTAATAAATTTAAATTATTTTATTCGAAATAAGCTTGCATGAACAAAATCAATTGTTTTATGACAAAACAAAAGGTCATAATGTTTTGCAATAGATAATTGTTCAGCTAGTCATAACTATTCAAACTTATTCGGTAAACATATTCTTTTTTTAATTCTCTCACTCGCTAATTTTTTGACTACTAATAAATTAGTATTATCTTACTTCAAATAAGCTTATATGAATCGAAACAAGTGTTTTATTAGAAAAGAAAAAGTCATAATAATTTGAAATAGATAATTATTGAAATATTAATGACTATTTGAACTTGTTTGGTAAATATATTTATTTTTTAAATCTTTTACTTATTAATTGTCAAAATATTAATTAATTAATATTATTTTAATTCGAATAAACTTGTATGAATAGAAATAATTGTTTTACGACAAAACAAAAAATCATAACATGTTAAAATAAATAATTGCTCAAATAGCCGTAATGATTAGAACTTGTTTAGTAAACAGATTTATTTTTAAATCTTTTATTATTAATTGTCTGAATATTAATAAATTTGTATTATTTTATTCAAAATAAGCTTAGATGAACAAAAAAAATTCTTTTATTACAAAACAAAAGGTTATAGCTATTTCAAATAGATAATTATTCAAACAGTCCTAATTATTTAAATTTGTTTAGTAAACAAAGTCATTTTTTAAATCTCTTTATTATTAATTTTTGGATTGTTAATAAATTAGTATTATTTTATTTTGAATAAGCTTATATGAACTAAAACAACTCTTTTATGACAAATCAAGAGGTCATAATGATTTAAAATAGATAATTATTCAAATTGTCATGATTATTTGATCTAGTGTGGTAAACATATTTTTAAAAATTTTTACTTATTAATTGTCAAAATATTAATAAATTAGTATTATTTTAATGCAAATAAGCTTGTAGAATAGAAACAATTGTTTTACAATAAAACCAAAGTCATAATGATTTGAAATAAATAATTGCTCAAATAGTCATAACTATTTGAACTAGTTTGATACATAGATTTATTGTCTAAATCAGTTATTAATTTTTTAAATATTAATAGATTAGTATTACTTTATTCCGTATAAACTTATATGAACAAAAAAATTTGTTGTATGATAAAACAAAAAGTAATAATGATTTGAAATATATAATTGTTCAAATAGTATAATGTTTTGAACTGGTTAGGTAAATATAATTATTTTTTAAATCTCTTACTTATTATTTTTTGAAATATTAATAAATTCATTTTATTTTATTTCAAATAAGCTAGTATGAATTGAGAAAATTGTTTTATGACAAGAGAAAAGGTCATAACAATTTGAAATAGATAATTGTTCATATAGTCTTAACTATTTAAATTGGTTCGACAAACAAATTTATTTTTTAAATCCCTTCATTATTAATTTTTGGAATATTATTAGATCAGTATTGTTTTATTTTGAATAAGCTTGTATGAACAGAAATAATTGTTTTATGACATAACAAAAGGTTATAATAATTTGAAGTATAGAATTGTTCAAATAGTCATAACTATTTGAATTGGTTCGGTAAATAGATTCATTTTTTAAATCTCTTATTAATTTTTGAAAGATTAATAAATTATTATTATTTTATTTTGAATAATCATGTCTGATAAAAAACAATTGTTATATGACCAAACAAAAGGTGATAACGATTTAAAATAGATAATTGTTGAAATGGCCATACTTAATTGAACTAATTTCACAAATAGATTCACTTTTTAAATCACTTACTTATTAATTTTTGGAATATTAATAAAATAGAATTATTTTATTTTGAATAAGTTTATATGAACTGAAACAATTATTTTATGACAAAATATCATAATGATTTTAAATAGACAATTGTTCAAATAGTCGTAACTATTTGAATTTGCTTGATAAACAAATTTATTTTTTAAACTCCTTTTTATTAATTCTTTTTATTTTGGATAAGCTTTTATGAATTGAAACAATTGTTTTATGTCAAAACAAAAGGTCATAATGATTTTATAAAAATAATTTATCAAATAGTCATAACTTTTTAAATTTGTTTGGTAAACAAATTTATTTTTTCAAATCTTTTGCTTATTAATTTTCCAAATGTTCATAAATTTGGATTATTTTATTCCAAATAAGCTTATAAGACATGAAACAAATATTTTATGACTAAACAAAAGGTTTGAACTATTTGAAATAGATAATTATTCTAATTGTTTTTACTATTTGAACTATTTAGCAAACATATTTAATTTTTAAATCTCTTATTAATTTTTTAAATATTATTAAATTAGTATTATTTTTAACCAAATAGGCTTCTATGATTAGAAACAATTGTTTTATGACAAAACAAAAATTTTAACAATTTGAGATTGATAATTGTTTAAATAGTCATAATTATTTGAACTAGTTTGGTAAACAGATTTATTATTTAAATTTGTTACCTATTATTTTTGAAATATTTATCAATTAGTATTATTTTATTTCGAATAAGCTTGTATGATAAAAAACAATTGTATTATGAAAAAAATAAAAGGTCATAATGATTTGAAATAGATAATTATTCAAATGGCCATAATTATTTTAACTCATTTGGTAAATAGATTTATTTTTTAATTTCTTATTAATTTAGGAAATATTAATAAATTAGTATTATTTTATTCCATCTAAGCTTGTATTAACTGAAACAATTGTTTTATGACAAATTAAAAGGTTATAACGTTTTTAAATAGACAATTGTTCTAATAATAATAACTATTTGAACTTGTTTGACAAATAAATTTATTTTTTAAATCTCTTTCTTATTAATTTTCCAAATGTTAATAAATTAGTATTAATTTATTCTAAATAAGCTTGTATGAATTGAAACAATTGTTTTATGACTAAAAAATGATCAAAACGATTTTAAGTATATAATTATTCTAATAGTCTTAACCATTTAAAATGATTCGATAGATAAATTTATTTTTTAAATATTATGAAATTGGTATTATTTTAATATGAATAAGCTTGTACAAACAAAACAATTGTTTTATGACAACAGAAAATGTCATAACAATTTGAAATAGATAATCATTAATATAGTTTTAACTATTTGAATTGGTTCAGTTATTAGATTTATTTTTTAATTTTTTTGATTATTAAGTTTTAGAATATTATTAAATTTGCATTATTTTATTTGAAATAAAATAGTATAAATAGAATAAATCATTTGATGACAAAATAAAAAGGTTATAATGATTTGAAATAGATAATTATTCAAATAGTCAAAACTATTTGAAATGGTTTGGTAAGCAAATTTACTTTTAAATCTCTTACTTATTATATTTAAATGTTCAAATTAATTTACTGTTAAGATACAATAAATTTATAAATAATTATTATAAATATTTTATTAGTTTAATTAATATTATAATATTATTTTACTAATTACTAAATCTATACAATTATTTAAATATAATATTAATTAAATATAATATCATGAATAACTTATATAGTCAAAATTGTTTATATTATTATAAATTATACTTAACAGTTATTTATATTTTATTATAATTCTTATATTTATATATAATACTATATAAACTTAATAGTTATAAACTATATTAATTATAACAATATAGTTATCTAAATTTATTTAATTACTTTATAATTAATCATATTAATTTAGTTATTAAATTATTTAATATTTAAATAATAATTAAATATTGATTTTAATTATAATTTATTTATATATAAAAGTAGTTTCATTATATTATTAAAATAATAATCAATATATTTCTTAAATTATATACATCATAATTTATTATATTATAAATTAAGTTATAAATATTAGTTTTTAGTAAATTATAATAAATAATAATTATATAATGTTTTATAAATAAATAATATAATACTAAATTTTTACTTATTATAAATATTATACTTAATATAATTATATATTTATTATATATAATTATAATATATAATAAATATAATATTAATTAAACTAATAAAATATTTATAATAATTATTTAATATTAATTATTTTGAACAATATTAACTATAATTATTATAAATATTTTTAAATATTAAATATTCAATATTCAATATATATAATAATATTAATTATAATATTTATATAAATATTAATAATTTAAGTATTAATATCCAATTTATAAATTAATAATAAATAATATTAAGATTTCATATTTAATTATAGCTAACTTATTACTATTCCAAAAATTAATGAGTAAGAGATTTAAAAAATGAATCTATTTATCAAACAAGTTCAAATAATTATTAATTTTTTGAAGTTATAATATAATATGAATCATATTATATAAACTATTTTATATTATAATTAGCTTATAATTATTTAATAATAATTAAATTGTACTAATTTATAATTAATAATTTAAAATATAAAAAGTAATAATTTATAATCTTATTATAAATATTAAGAGATTATAATTATTTTAAATATTATAAATATTATTATTTAATTATCTATTTAAGTTATTTAATACTTAACTTATATTAAAATAATAAATAAAATATTTATTTTGTTTATATTTTAATAATTTATATTTAATAATAACAAATGTATAATTAATAAAATTTATAATATTATTAATATATTAATTTTATACTTATGTTCAAATAGTTATTAAATTTAATAACAATATTAAATAGATAATTAAGTTATTAATTATTAAATATTTTTTAATATTTGTTAATTTATTAACATTTTATTTATATTACTTATTAATTATATTTAATAATTAATATTGTTAATTATTAATTATTTTTAATATAATAATTATAAGTAACTAATTTTAAATTTATAATAAATGTTAATTATTAATTGTCATAATTTTTAATATTAATTAATAAAATAGATTTTATCATTAATTATATTTAGTTCATATAATTAAATACAAATTACTAATATTTATAACATTATAAATAATGTTATTTTTAATAACATTATAATAATTGTGATTTAATTTTATTATTATTAATTTAATTAGTATGGATATATTATTGTAATTAACTTATAATAAATTAATATACAATTATTTACTTAATAATTAATATAAATTTATATTATATTATAATTTTTAGTTATAATATAATCATTTTAATCTGCCATAGCTTTCATTAAAATTTTCTCAAAACCCACTGCTTTTACTTTTTCTCTATAGTAGCCGCAAACTAATAGCAGTTATCCACCATATCATTTGCATCCACATTAACAAGAGCTCACAGCTTTCTCTTTTTGTCATATATTTTTGCATTAGTAGATATTCAAACTAACTCTAATGATGAATTTCTAGTGGAATGCAATCATATGCAAAATTAATTCGCAATCAAGGAAAAATAGTCATGGGGTATCAACCTTCCGTTGTGCTTTTCCTTTAATTTAGTAGCTCCAGTTTCTGAAGTTTATTCTAGCCAACAAAAATAGCATCATGAAAAATGAATTTGAAATACTACATATTTATAAGTTCTTTTGTATCATTTAATCCTACTGTTTGCTCAAGAAAATAGGGGAAGAAAAGTTGATGGTTAATTAATTATTATAATGAATAACTTATTATATAATATTCTTTAATAAGTTATTTTTTATTAATGTTTAATAAATGTTTTAAACATTTTAATTATTGTTATTAATTTATAGTATAAATATTAATTTATTAGTAATTTATTATTATAAATTAATATTATATTTATAAATAATAGTTATTATTTAAATATTTATTTAATATCTAAAATATTGCTTCATATTTTATATATAATATTAATAACATTCATATTATATATAATTATATTATTTGTAAATTAAAATTATAAATGTATAATAAAATTATTTATAACTTGATCATATCCGTTGAATAATTTATAGAAAATAAATAATTAAATATAGTTTTAATACAGTTAGTTGTCATAATCGTTATGACATACCTAGTCAAATTACATGCATAACAATATTTGATGTGATCCAATAATTTCTTGTAAGGTCCAGATCGACTTTTACTAAGATTGAGCATGTCTCCCCTGAATATATGAACAAGTTTTGTACAACAAATGGCTCAACATAAATCCATTAGCTTCAACAACTATCATATTATGGCACTGCATAAAACAATTTGCATTCAGATTTAGTAACAAAAAAAATTTGAACTAGTTGATTATCTTATTACAAGCATAGTAGAGTTGTGGAGATGTTGAACTGGAAAATGCAAGAGAATTAGCTCAATTTGGTTTAAATAAATTATTTTTAAAATTTTTACTAATAAATATTAAAATAAATTTATTAGTTTATTAATAAATAAATAACTTATTCTAAAATAATTATTAATTATGGCTCGAAAAGGATTCTGATATTGGTTTTAATATTAATAAGATTAATAAATAATTATATTTATTTAATTATAATATAATTAATTAATTGTTGCTTTTTTAACAATAAATTTAATAAAACAATACTAATTTAATAATATTATTGAATTATTTTATAATAAAATAATACTAGTTTTATTAGTTAATATAATAAATTATTTTAATTGATTTTTATCGAAGTAAATAGATTAGTTATTTAAATTAGTATATTAATTACTATAATAAATTATAATAAAGTTAATATTAAATTAATATATCATAATATTTATAAATAACAATTATTTATTTATTCTAATAAATTATTAGATATTATTGTAAATAATAATTATAAATAGATATAATCCAAATTTCATATAATAACTAATAGTCATTATTATAAATAGTTGTATATTTATATTATAATTTTATAATATATTATATTAAGATAAATAATAAACTGTTATCAATTATTGTTGATATAATATAGTTAATATAATATTATAAATGAATAATTTTAGTATCAATAATTTATAATATATTATTTTAATATATTAATAACTTAATTATGTTAGTATATAATATTAAATTGAAATAATTATTATTTAAATAATATAAGTTAATAAGATATTATATAAATAATTATAAATAGTTTATAATATATATTTTTAGTAAATACTAATAAATTATTAATTAAAATATCAATACTAGTATTTATTTTAAAATAAATAACTACCAAATTAAATAAACAATAATTTTTTATATATAAAAATAAACAATTATAATTAAATTATATATTTTTAAAATTCCATTTCTATTTATATAACTAGTTATTCTTAAATAACAATATAAATTATTATATAAATTATTTATATATAAAATAATTATATTATTACAATATATTTATAATAATTAATTAAAAATATATAAAATAAATTTATTTTATATAAAATTATTTTATATATTATAACATTAAATTTTCTTATTATTATTATGCTATTAATTAAGTAAAATTTTATTTAATTATAAATCAAATAAGCTTGTATGAAAAAAAAAATTGTTTTACATTAAATGAAAAGGTCATAACAATTTGAAATAAATAATAGTTCATAGAGTCTTAACTATTTGAATTGGTTTGGCAATTAAATTTATTTTTTAATTTTCTTGGTTATTAAGTTTTAATGATTATTATTAATCTGAGATTATTATTAGATTATTTCATATAATATTAATAAAAATAATAATTTAATTATAATTATTAAATTTAATTAATCTAATAATTCCCTTTTAATATCATTTATAATATTTTTAATAAAATTATTTTATTATAATTAAAATAGTTTATTTGTTTTATCACAAAACAATTGTTTTAGTTCATAAAAGCTTATCCAAAATAAAATATATTACTTTATTAATATTTCAAAATTAAGAAGTTGGAGATTTAAAAAATAAATCAGTTTATCAAATTTTAATATTATTTTATAAATTATTTATACTATTTATTATTAAAAATTATACTTAATTTTTATAAGTATAATCAAATAGTTATTAATTTTAATGATAAAACAAATTAATTTATTAATTATTAATAGTAATAACAAATTATAGTATTATTAATCTATTTAGTATTATTTTATTCTAAATAATTTCTCATGAAGAGGAACAATTGTTATGAAAAATAACCAATTATCACTTACTATTTAATGATATATATAATAATAACCAATTAATTAAGTTATTTAATTAGCATATTTTAAATTAATAATATAATTAATTTATATAATAATCAATTTATATAATTATTATGCAATAATAATAAAATATTAAATATGATATTTAAACATAAAGTTATAATTATTAAACTATTAATATAAATTTATAGTTTATAATAAATTATTATATATAATAATAATTAATTAATTATATTATACTTATTATTTAATATAAC